>NW_026067893.1:18291431-18401436 GCF_014885135.2 Alexandromys fortis
GTTCGAAACCAGCCTGGTCTACAAGAGCTAGTTCCAGGACAGGCCCCAAAACCACAGAGAAACCCTGTCTCGAAAAACCAAAAAAAAAAAGAAAATGAAAAAAGAAAAAAAGAAAAAGGCAAAGAAAGTAAACAAGGAAAGAAAATAAGTGGGATCATAACAAATATTTATCTAATTTGAAAATAAAAAAGGAAAAAAGTAGGCATATAGTATATTTACCCTTAACTGTATCAGCTGCTTATTAAATATAGATGGTCGGGATTTAAGGTCAGCAAGCCTTAAATTTATGACCTATGACCTGAGACCAAATCATGATTATTGTCTGTTCATGTAGTACCCACAAACTAATAGGGAATGCTATTTATTTATTTCTCTATTGTGGCAAAGGGGGTTGAGCTTAGGACCTTCTTCCACCCCTCTTTTCAGCTTTTTAATTTTTGAAATGTTCTCATAAAAGTTTCCCAGATTTGTTTTGTCCTAACTCTATAACCCAAACAGCCCTTGAACTTTTGATTCTTTTGCCTCAGCGTCCTATGTATCTAGGATTATAGTCCTGCTCCACCAAGTCTGGTGGGGTTTTAAGTTTTTATAATTTTAATTTTAAATGTTGCCTGAGTATAAGTCTGTGCATGTGTATTTGAGTGTCTGGTGCCCACAGAAACCGGAAGAGGGCATCAGGTTTACCTGGGACCGAAGTTACAGATGGTTGTAAACTGCTACATAGGTGCTGGGAATCAATCCCAGGTCCATATAGGTGTTGGGAATCAAACCGAGGTCCATATGGGTGCTGGCAATCAAACCCAGGTCCATATAGGTGCTGGGAATCAATCCCAGGTCCATATAGGTGTTGGGAATTCAAACCCAGGTCCATATAGGTGTTGGGAATCAAACCCAGGTCCATATAGATGCTAGGAATCAAACCCAGGTCCATATAGGTGCTGTGAAAAACCCAGGTCTATATAGATTCTGGGAATCAAACCCAGGTCCATTATAGATGCTGGGAATCAAACCCAGGTCCAGAGCTTTTAACTGCTGATCTATCTCTCCAGGACTTCTTTGACTATTTTAAAATGGATTTGAAGGAGAAAAATGAGGACATAACTCTCCTAGGTGGGGGTTGAGGTGTGGTATTTGCAGATAATGAGGAAGAGCACAGACAGAGGCATCCAGAAGTGTCCATACCGAATCAGACTAGTTGACTGAACTGGGCCATGAGAGGGCGGGTGGAGTGAGAGAGGAGGAGACCAAGAGAGGAACCAGGAGCCAAGAGAGTGTCAAGAACTAAGAGGACACATAATCCAAACTGCTGAGGTTATATAGGAATTGGGGAAGCTGGTGGAAGGGAAGGGAAGGGAAGTTTAGGACAATATAGTCCTGTGTGGTGGTTCACATCTTTAATCCCAGCACTTGGGAGGCAGAGGAGGCAGGCAGATCTCTATGAGTTCAAGGCCAGCCTGATCTACAGAATGAGTTTCTGAACAGCCAGGCCTATAAAGAAAGAGAGACCCTGTCTCAAACAAAATGAAAAAAAACACACACACAAAAACAAGGATTGGAAGAAAGAAGTCCTTGGCTGGCCTAGGACTTTCTCCATAGACCAGATTGACCTGGAACTCAAGAGACTCAATCCCCTCCCTGCCCCCACTACTTGGGAAGCAGAGGGGGGCAGATCTCTATGAGTTCATAGGAGTTTGAGGACATCCTGGTCTAACAATGAGTTCTAGGTCACTAAAATTATAGTGAAACCCTGTCTCAAGTGCATGTGTACTCACGCTTGAACACACTTGCACCTGCACACATATACACGTACACACACACACACACACACACACAGCACCAGCATTAGAGAATAAGCAAGTAAAACATAAGCCAGTGAGGGACATTTTAGATTCAAGTCATGAAACCAGGTTAATAGATAGAGAAAATGCGGCACACCCATCAAATAGGATATAACTCAGCAATAAAAAGCAATTGGTTATATGTTGGAACAGGGTATAACTGTATACACACGCGCGCGTGCACACACACATACACACACACACACATCTCCCAGGCTGCTCATCAACTAGTGATTCTCCCACTTCTGCCTCCAAAGTACTGGGGTGGCAGACACTAGGCACCATGCCCAGTTGGGAATGGGTTATCACTATACATCATAGCATGAATGTAAAACAGTTATGCCGAGGGGAACAAATGAGCATAACTGTTGTCACAAGCCATTTCCCCCCTAAAAATCATTACAGGAACCATCACCCTGGGGAGTCTGCAGGGAACCCCACACCCATAATTATGTTCTATTGACAGAACCTGCCCCACACCCAATTAACTTATCTGTTAGCGGAAAGCGCCTCACATTCCAGCTATCTAGGGAACCAGGTGTGGCAACTCGTGACTTCTTGGCCTACATGAGGAACCTGAACACAGGGGCTATATGAACAGCAACCATGATTCTAATAAAGGGGGCTTCGACAAATCTGCTTGGCCTCCTTCTTCTGTCCTAGCTCATTCCCTTCCAGGTAGCGCCCCTCCGAGACCCTGGAATAACTGATTGCAAGGTGGGTTACAACCCCTAGACTGAGTAACCCACCCAAACGCAATCGACAAACTGTGAGCCCCCTTTGTCCCTGGATAAGACAGCAAGTGTGTCCATGTTAGAGTTAGCTCGATAGCCAGCATTTCCCCTTCCCTGTGTACAGTACAGTGTTCTCCATAGGAGCTCTCCTGGAAACTCAGCACCAACCTATAAACAAAGCAATGAAGGGGCTTTACCTCGGGCTTACCAAATTAGAAACTCTAAGGTAGTGGTTCTCAAACGACCCTTTCACAGGGCTCACCTAAAACCATCAATATTTGCATTACAATCCATAACAGTAGCAAAATTACAGTTATGAAGTAGCAATGAAAGTAATTTTATGGTTGGGGTCGCCACAGCATGAGGAACTGTATTAAAGGCTTGCAGCATTGGGAAGGTTGAGAACCATTTCCTCTAAGGGCTCAGGATGTCTGGGTTTCAGTTAGTTCTGATGCAGGCTAAGGTTTGAGAATGATTTCTCTAATAAATGCCATCAAATCTTACCTATCTATTGTCCCTCTAGTCAAGGTCAAATTAAACAGCCTTTGCCATCTAAAATGGATGGGTGTTACTCGGAAATATCTGCAAAATCATGTCCCAGGTTGTGAAAGGTCAGAATGTGTTTGAGTTGTAGCGCTTGTGGTTTTGGGTCTTTAAACACCTGCACCTGGCGTGAACTCCACCATTGGATCACGGGTTGTCTGGGGCGTTCCTAGGACTTTTGGGATAGTGGAGGTCATTCAGATGATCAGAAAGGCAGCTTCTAGGACAGTTTCTTTTTCTTAATTACTTGAAAAATTCTAAAGAAATTCCTATGCTCCATTTCCTCATACCTCTCGGGAGGACTTGTGTATTAGGATAGTGGTTTACATACTAAGTTTGTAAAATTTACATATTTACATACTAAGTTTGTAAAACAAAGTGGCCACTGTAGTGAGACAAATAGAACAATGGTCATGCAGGTGAAGACCAAGCACCAGTTTTCAAGTTCAGTAGGAGCCCCTTCACACTTGCCGTCCCAAGGGGCATCCTTTGTCCAGTTAGCCAGCCTTGCTCAGCAGAGGAAAAGCCAACATTCTGCCTGAGGTGGTTTGTGCTGTGTGGCTACAGGTGACTGATTCAAGAGCCACGTGGTTTCCTGGCTGTGAGAACTGAAGCAGTCCAAGGGTAGCTGAAAGGCAGCACTCACTCGAATAGACCAGTTTTCTTCCTCTACCCGGAGCCCTGGCACCATCGGGAAATGGCTTTGGCTTTTCCAGCATAGAAAGCCCTCCCACGGAAGAGCTTAAGTTGCTCTCAGTCCTTGTAGCAAATGAGGACTCAGTCAGACTTAATTTGATCTAGAAAAAAACCAAACCAAAACGAAACAAAACACATGATAGTTCTTGTACTTAAATTTCTTGGAACAAATCAAAAAAGGCTTAGGAAAATTTGTTTGCTCTATGAGTTCTTACCAGATTTTGTCCAAGCTGCACCTTTTCTCTTCTTTGGAGTTGTGGAATTAAAAATGAGACTGAATACAGTAGAGAGGAGACTTTTGGTTTTGGTCAAGACTAGAAGTGGGGGGGATAATCCTTTTCTTTTCTTTTCTCCCCCCCCCTCGGTTTTTCAAGATAGGGTTTTTCTTGTGGCTCTTCTATGTAGACCAGGCCAACCTCTAAGTCAGAGATTCGCCTGCCTCTGCCTCCTGAGTGCTGCGGAATTAAAGGCTTAAGACAGTATACCCAGCTGAGTGGGAGGTAGCTTTTCAACTAATGCTCTCATCTTTTGTGGGTTGGGATATTATAGATAGTAAAAGAAACCTGGGAGAGAACAGGCTAATAAAAGAGAGAAATAGTCATATTTTTGGGGGGTGCTGGGGTCAGGCTATGCCTTGTTCTAAGTTCCTAGTCGCAGGCTAACCTTGACTAGGGAAAGGACATTTTATTTATTTTATTTTATTTTGGTTTTTCGAGACAGGGTTTCTCTGTGGCTTTGGAGCCTGTCCTGGAACCAGCTCTGTAGACCAGGCTGGTCTCGAACTCACAGAGATCCACCTGCCTCTGCCTCCCGAGTGCTGGGATTAAAGGTGTGCGCCACCACCGCCCGGCGGAAAGGACATTTTATAAGCATCATTTGGCTTCAAGTTGGGTACAAATGCGGGAACAGGAAGACTCTGAACCTTTTGTGAGTGTCCAGCCCCACCCACAAGACACAGGCCAAGGAGTATTTCCCCAGACCTCCAAAGAGCACTTTCTATAAACATATCAGAGTCTACCAGGACCATATAGTTATGGGGGTGGCGGCGGCGGTGCGGGAGGAGTGGGGAGTTCAGTTTTCTCTGGCCTCGGACCCCAGCAGCAGTTTAGTTCTTGTAATCCTGAAAAAGAAGGTTTCAGATATACAATAAAAAGTACTAGTTGAGAGATTAATTAAGAGCAAGCAAGGAAGCAAGAGTGTGAAAGTCTTTAGAAAAAGGATCGGGGGCTGGAGAGCCCTTGCTCTTCCAGAGACCCCAAGTTCAGTTCCTAGTACCCACACTCTACCACTACTGTCCTTAGCTCCACTTCCAGAGGAGCCACTGCCCTCTTCTGGCCTCTGTGAGTGTTGCATGCCTGTGGTTCACAGACATACAGACACTCAGGCGAAAGCACATACACAACAACAACAACAACTAAATAAATTTTAATAAGGAAAAGAAAAACAGCTGGGCAAAGCCAAGTAAGAATGCGACTGGTAGGCCTGGGGCTTCTATTTCTTGTCACTACCTGTACAGCTTAGTGAGTGGCCTGACTGGGGCTGCAGCGGAATGCAGAAACAAGGAACACAGATACAGAAAAGCAGGGATGGGGTAATGTGCTCTGATGGAGACGCCCCAACAGCAGCCTGGAACTCAGTGCAAGGCGGTTAGCTAATCTCGGTAGGGCGTCTCCGTAGGGGAGCGGTCTCAGATTTCAGTCATAATGGAGGAGGAGACTACATCGACACTTTCGACACACTCTGGTTTTAGCCAAATGTCAACCGTTCTCAGCTTAGTACCGGGACTAAAGGGAAGTGTTGCCATTCCTCTGCCCTGCCCGGGGCACGGGGTTGGGGGCATCGCCATTCCCATGGGTTTGAAGCTTTGTGGTCCTTGACATAGTGTGGCTCACGTCAATACTACACGTTCACGCAGGACCTCATCAGCTCTTCACAATTTCTTCTCTGTTATCTCCTTCCTTGTGCTTGAGCAGAGAAAAGAAAAGTCCAGTTTTTTTGTCCTCCCTATGGTTGGGGTTGCCCTACAATTTAAAAAAAAAAAGTGACTCCACGGCCTGAAGAAATGTAGGTTTAGTTGAGACAATTTAGCCTTTCCTTTCACGTACTGTGTGTGTGTGTGTGTGTGTGTGTGTGTGTGTGCGTGACTTGTGACTTGACTCCAGGCTGCTTCCCTTGTTTCCTCTCTCTGTTACAGAGACAGTTTTTGTTGTTGTTTGTTTTTCTTAAGTCTACCCAAAACAAAATGGGATCATCATTCTGTTTTAAGATTCCCATTTTTTTTTCTTTTTTTTTTTCCGAGACAGGATTTCTCTGTGGCTTTGGAGCCTGTCCTGGAACTAGCTCTGTAGACCAGGCTGGTCTCGAACTCACAGAGATCCGCCTGCCTCTTCCCATTTTTTTTAATATTTATTTATTTATTCTGTCTGTGGTGCAGGCCAGAAGAGGGCACCAGACCTCATTACAGATGGTTGTGAGCCACCATGTGGTTGCTGGGAATTGAACTCAGGACCTTTGGAAGAGCAGGCAATGCTCTTAACCTCTGAGCCATCTCTCCAGCCCCCCCCTTTTTTTTTAAGAGACTAAAATTCACACATTCTGGTCCATATCCAGTTCCTCAGTCCCAGGTTCCTTCCTTTGTCAGTTGCATGGAGGAAGTTTATGTTTTTGTTGGAGGTCAGCCTCATGCTCCTACACACCTGTTAAACACTCCAACTTTGCACTTGGGCAAGCTCTTGGGAAATCTCTGCTGCAAGGCCTGTCTGCCTAGGATCAAGGTTACAGTGTGACCTTTATTGATTTCCTATTAGTTTCTCAGCATTCCTTCCTTATCTGTAAAAATGATAAACTCATTAACTACCTTGTAATCTCATATAAAAATAAGTATACCCATGTTTTTCTTAATCTTTTAAGCTTATATATAGATTAACATCCCTTGAACAATGTAGCTTTAAAACACACACACATAAACACACACACACACATACTGTTGAAAAAGTCTCTCTTGAGAAGGTTGCCTCAATCTCTTGGCTGTGTATTACTGAAAAGGGGGGGGGTTGTGGGTCCTTAGGTGTGTTGAGACTTTCTCATTCTAAGTGAACAGATCTCAGTAGGTTAGGGTGCTAGACCATCAACAGCCACCAAAGCCACCCCAGGTGCAGCAATTTGAATGAACGAGAATGGCCCGCATAGGCTCATATATTTGAACACTTAGTCCCCAGTTGGAGGAACACTTTCTCTAACACGGCTGCACCTCCTAATCCTTCCAAAGCAGTCCACCAACGGAGGGCCAGGACTTCAAATATCTGAGCCTATGGGACCTTTCTCATTCTAACCACCAGAGGAGCTATGTCAACGAACAAATACATATTTTTTTTTATATCCCAGTGTCACACACACGCCTGAAGGACAAACAGGGAGGATCTGTTCTTCGCTCTCTTTGCTGCATCTGGGCCTCGGAGGCTGACTTGAACTGTGACCCTGGCGACCTAGCCTGGCATTCTTTTGAGCTGGCTTCTCTTCTGGGTTGGATCAACAGTGAGAACCAGCAGGACACTCAGGGCTGAGACGAGACAACTGGGGGTACATCTGTGGGGAGATGTGCCCCGGACTGGGGCTGAGGGCTTCTGCCACATCAGCCCATAGGGGAGACTTTCTCCACATACTCGTCCTCCTGGCCTCGGAGGGTGGTGGCATGACTTCCCCATCTTGTCCATCCTTCCTCACAGGCGGTAGCAGTGTCCTGCTGTCTCTGTCTCTCGGTGACCCAGTCTTGCCCACAGCACTGTAAGTAATCTTCTCATGGCAGTTCTTTCTCGTGAACGATCCAGGGGTGAGTTCTCTTTCCTGTCGGGCTCCCAGCGGCTTGCAGATATGAGCTAGCATAACACACAAAAAGAAAAGAAAAGCTAGTCACCAACGAGGATACGGCAGAATCCCCAACACGCACACATTGGAGTTCGGCTGGAAATAGCAGGGAGGTGGACTCTTCCACCCGTTCGCCCGGGGCCAAGAATAAATAATTCCCGACATTATGAAGAAATGAGGACTCTTGTTTCTTGATGATGAATATTTAACTTGCTCCTCTAAAGAGGCTTTGGGAGGAGCAATTTGGCAATTTTGAGAAAAGTAAAAAATGTACACATCCTCCGAGTCATTTTAAAGTCAGCTTTTCCTACAAAAACAAAGATTCTAGGAAGCAAGACTCTACAAATAAGCTTGTTTGTCGAAGAAAGGCCGAAAGTGGACTTAACCTGCAGGTCAGCCAGAGAGCGATATTGTGTTAGTACTAGACAATAAAATATTAGACAGCTATTAAACCAAAGTAGCTCTGTGCCCATTGACCCAAAGGGACATTGTGCAATCAACAGATTGCGGAGCATTGTAGGCAGTCTGCATGGTCGGGGTGGCCCAAAGCCTCTCTCAAGAGCCAGTCTCTTTCTTTTCCTCTGTAATAGATCCTTAAAATAGAGCCAGGCACATGACTAACCTACTTGACTCTGTTTCCAAGATACTTGTGTATGGCTTTACAATTCTGATCAAAGGGAAATGTTTCGATGTATGACCCGTGCGCCTTTCAGATTCTGTTTGTAGAGAAAGGAATGCCTTCTCCACAACCAATTTCCCCATTACTTTTGATTGAGATCTAGACACTGTGTGAATCCTGCTGGGGGGGGGGCACCTGTGTGCCTGCTTGCATTTCGAGATGACACCTGAAAGTGGACCTAGCTTATCAGTATGGGGCCACCCACTTTGGAGCTGTTCTCTGGTATGTTGAAATAAGAGCGGCGGGGCTACGTCCCCAACACCCCGGCCGCTTGGCTAGCTCATGCCCGAAATAACAACACACAAACTGTATTCTGTTAAACACTGCTTGGCCAGGCTAGTTCCAGCTTCTTATTGGCTAGCTCTTACATATTGTTCTAACCCATTTCTAATAATGTGTGTAAGCACCCCCAGGTGCGCTTACCGGGACGATTCTAGCCTATGTCCATCTTGGGTTGGAGCTTCATCGCGTGTGCCTCAGAGAGCAGAGCTATCAGGAGAGCGGAGCATGGCGTCTCTGCTCTAGAGAGCAGAGCTGTCGGGTCTCCCCGGAAGCAGAGCAGAGTCTGACCTCACTTCCTCTTCCGCCCAGCATCCTATTCTGTTTATTCCACCCACCTATGTTCTAAGCTATGAGGCCAAGCAGTTGGTTTATTATAATTAACCAATTACCTTCCTCCATCACTGGTACAGAAGTAAATTTTCATCTTGTGTAGGCCATACATTGTTTGGTTTCAAGAGCAGAATCTGAATCCCTATGCAGAATGTTCTGTTGCTGTTTTTTTTATCAAAGAAATGGTAAAATGGCATGGGACTTAGCAACAGATGCTGGAAGGTCTTGTCCGACCTGTGCTCCTGGGTTCCACAAGTGGAAGAAAGTTGGAGATGTTAAGTTTCCATAGAGAGCCATAGAGATCTCCCTGCCCGTCTCCCAAGTGTTGGGACTGAAAGCTTGTGCCACCATGCCCAGCTATACTTTTTTGTTTTTCAAAAAAATAATTTTGCTCCTTAGAATTGTAGCCTGGTGTTTGTCGTGTAGCTCAGGCTGACCTCGAGCTTGTAACCCTGCCTGACTCAGCAGCATTGAGGCGACAGCACACACCACACCCAGCTACCTAAGATCCTTTCCCCTGTGCTCTAGGTAGGCTTTGTAGGTTGAAAAGAGAAACTAACTCAAGCCACACAGAGGGCAAACCATTCCCTAACATTCCCAGCAATGTGCAGGCGATGGCTCTCCAAAAATGCTCTTCTACTAAGATTAGCCTGAAAGTTTTGTGTAAGCTGAAAGTTCTTGGGCCCTGACCCACTGAGTCAGAAACCTGAAGTCAATGATCTGCCTCTAGCTAGTCTTTAAAATAAAGGGTGGGAAAGGGAGACACACAGAGAGAATAAGGATGTAACTATTTGAGTGTCATTTACACACACACACATACACACACACTTAAGCAATCATAACGAATGCACAATTTTATGAGCCTTGATAATTCTCCACTTCCATTAATGATGTAAAATTGCACATGTGCACTATTGTCAAATACTCTTAGTTTTTACTTTTAAATAATAATCCTAAAGCATCACATGATAAGACAAACAACTAATAGCTTTCTTTGTGAAGGGAGGCAGGAATGACAAGAGGCTTAAAGTGTCTTTAATATCAGGATCCAGGATGACAATGAAGGAAAGCTGTAGGGGTGTAGAGAGGAGGGAGCAGGGCTGTGGAGTGAGGTTGAGAAGGGGCGGGGCAAGTGCCGGGGACTGCTGACCAGCTGGCTCTCATTTCAATCATTTAGCAGGTTTGTTAAAAGGTGTTTCAGGGAATCACGAGCCATCTGTTAACTTACGGGTTAAAAAAAATCCATGCATACATGTTTGTGGAGAAGGTGTGGGTGAGAGGAAGAAGGGGAGGAGGGAGGATGTGGAATAGGAGGAGGGAGAATCAGAGGAAGTGTTTATTTTACACAGTTGATAACATTTTTTTTTTTTGCAGAGAGAGGGGCAGGATGAGTGACAGGTCATTTGAACTCGACATAGACCATGGGCTTGCTATGTTTGATCACTAATCCAGTTCTGGGAGAAGGAAAGAATTCAGATTGGTTTGCTGAAGCAAGTTCAAGACATAAGGCAAACCTGCAGGTCAACACAGGAGAGCCCCTGCAGGTCAGCACAGGAGAGCCCCTGCAGGTCAGCACAGGAGAGCCCCTGCAGGTCAGCACAGGAGAGCCCCTTGAGAACGCCACTGCTGTTTGACTTGCATTTCTTTGAATGCAGCAATTATGAGCCTTTGTATGTGTGTCTGCTTAGGATTGATTCTCCTGATGCAAAAATCTGCTCCTTTTCTCTGCTCATCACTCACTGAACTCTCTCCACCTTTAAAAAAATAGGCAAGTAGATGAATCTTTTCTGTTAATTATACATGTGATAAATACTAAGTCTACAGTCTTCTATCTTAAATTTTGTTTTTATGGTATAGAAATGAGATTTTCAAGTATAGGGCTGTCCGACTTTAGTAATACTTTTCAGTTGCTTTTAGAATTGAGAAAGTAGCATATCCTTCACGGATCTGATAAACATGCCGCTATTACTTCTTCTTGATTTTATTTAATGTGATTTGGATATTTAACACTTCAATCCATCTGGAGGTTCCTTTTGTGGTATGTTGTTAAGATACCGCTCTAATTTTGTTTCTGTCCCAAATTACTCATTATTTCAACACCATTCAACAAAAGCATACTCACTGCAGAACTGCAAAAAGCTTACAATGCCATACAATGAATTCTGGATTCTCCATTTTGTTCATTGATATGTGCTTTTATTTCCCCCTTTTTCTTTTTGCCAGAACCACATGTATTCCCTCCAACTTCTGATAGAGAATTTACCTATCAATAAGGGCAGCTGTCAGAGGACTGGCTAGGGGCCGAGTCTTAATCATAATAATTTGGCATTTGAGAGGCATCAGCATACTGAAAACCCATATCATGATATATTCATTAACATATAAAATCATTGATTTTATTAGTATAAAAGCAAAGTGTGCTTTGCAGAACTTTTAGCAATAAGATATGAATCAACCCAGTTAAAGTGTTACAGTTTGCTGACCTTTTTCTTGTTCACAGATCTGTGCAATCATTACCACAATTAGCTGGAGAACACTTCATTACCTGCCAGAGAAACGCCTTCCTCACCCACCACCTACCCCAGACTTCATTGCCCTCTCTCCCTCAGTCCCCATCTGACCTGCTTTGTCTCTCTTTTGATGGTCTCATACAAATGGAGTCAAACACTATGTGGTCCTTGTGGCCAGGTTCTTTCACTTAGCACGATGTTTGAAGGATCACGTATATTGTGATAGTACTACATAATTTTTTTCATGGTGCACTATATAGATGTATTATTCATGCATTCATCACTTAAATATTTAAGTTATTCCTGTTTTTTGCCTTATAAGTAAGGTAGGTATGAGCATTTGTGTGCAAGTTTTTGTTTGGATGTGGTTTTTCTTTGAGTGTATATCTAGAATTAGACTTACTGGATTGCATTTTGAAACAGGAAATTCTGTAAAGAATTTGTCTCCCAACATGCCTTGTAACCCAGTACTTTATACTTGGTGCATATTCTTCCTTTCTTTAAGCACACACATAGGTCCCCCTCTGTCTGTTTTACTAGTCTTTAATTTTCTTTTTTAAAAATATCTCCCTCTCCTCCTTTTCTCTTTCCTATCCTCCTTTTTCCTTCTTCATTCATCAATAAAACTGCAAAAGAAGGCTGAGCATGAGCCCCACAGAGGAAAGACCATAAGGAAGCAGTACAGCTCCTCTGGAGACTACCCAGTGCTGGGGTCTGGTCTCGATTTCACCAGATTTGTAACAAAATTACCTGACAACAATTTTATTTATTAGATTTATTTATTTTAATTTATGTGTATGAGTATTTTGTTTTGTATGTGTACCACTTGTGTGACTAGTGCCCATGGAGGCCAGAAGAAGGTGTCAGATTCCCTAGAACTGAAGGGGCAGGTGATCATTAGTTGCTGTAGAATAATCTTTCTGTAAATGTGTGTCACTCTGATTGGTTTAATTAAAAAGCTGATTTGGCCAATAGCTAGGCAGGATTTTCAGGGCAGAGCAGACACTGGGAAGAAGAAGGGCAGAGATGGGGGAAGAAGTCAGCCAGATGCAGAACAAGTTGGACACACAGAATGGGATAGAGGTAAAATCTATATGGTAGAATGTGGATTAATAAAAATATGGGTTAATATAAATTATAAGAGCTAGTTAGAAACAAGACTAAACTATTGGCTGAGGTTTCATAATTAACAATAAGTCCCCATGTCATTTTTTGGGAGCTGGCTGGTGGGACAGAGAAAGACTAGTTACAGTTAGTCACCATGTGGGCTCTAGGAATTGAACCCAGGTCTTCTGGAAGGACAGTTAGTGCCCTTAACCACTGAGTCATCTCTCTATTCCATGACTTCTTCTAGTCTGAAATGAATTTTTTCTTTTTAAACTTATTTTTAAACTTATTTTTATTTTTCTTCCTTCCTTCCTTCCTTCCTTCCTTCCTTCCTTCCTTCCTTCCTTCCTTCCTTCCTTCTTTTCTTTCTTTTCTTTGAGACAGGGTTTGTCTGTGTAGCCCTGGCTGCCTAGAACTAGCTCTGTAGACCAGGCTGGCCTTGACCTCACAGAGATCCACCTGACTCTGCTGAGATTAAAGGCGTGTATCACCATTGCCGGCTATTTTTATTTTATGTGTGTGGGTGTTTTGCTTTTATGTATGTCTGTGCACCACTTGCAAGCCTGGTACCCACAGAGGCCAGGAGAGGGCATTGGGTGTCCTGGTAATGGAGTTACAGACAGTTGTGTGCTGCCACGTGAATACTGGAGGGTGAACCTCTGTAATTAGCCTCTGGGAGAGTCAGTGCTCTAAACCACTGAGCCATCTCTCCAGAGCCAGTGCGGGCATTACAACCCTCACATAGTTTGAGATGTTTCCCTGAGAAAATGTGTTGTATCTATATACGAAGCAGAGTAAGACATTAGGGAGTCATATAGAATATGAATGATTCATTGGTTTCTAGAACTTTCTAGGTATCTAGCATTGTAGACTGCCATCAGTGAACGTCACAAACATACTCCCAAGCTTTATGGCTGATAAACATGCTTCTGCATTCTCCTAATACATTTATTTAAATACATGTGTCTTCTGGATGTATGTGCTTTGCTTATCAAGAGCCAATGGGGACTATAGGATAGTCCTCCAGTCTGAACGGCACCAAACTGTCTCAGTCACTTGGAATGGGAGTGCTTACTTTACCATCACACAAGACATTCAGTTTTATTCACTTTTTGGTTTCTAGGATGAATATCTTTATTCCATTAATCCCTTCATAACATCCATCGAAATAAGCTTGAAGTTCACTTCCTTATTAACGGAATGCTTTATTTATTTCTCTGTGGCTTTGGAGCCTGTCTGGAACTAGCTCTGTAGACCAGGCTGGTCTCGAACTCACAGAGATCCGCCTGCCTCTGCCTCCCAAGTGCTGGGATTAAAGGCGTGCGCCACCATCGCCCTGCCGGAATGCTTTATGATAATAGCCTTTCTAATCTTTATCACAGTTGCTTTTGTTTATTTATTGTATTTATTTTTATTTTTTAAAGATGGGGTCTCACTGTGTAGCTCTGACTGTCCTAGAATTCACTGTGCAGACCACACTGGCTTCAGACTCACAGAGATTCCTCTGCTTCTGTCTCCTGAGTGCTTGGGACTAAAGGAATGTGCCACCATGCCTGGTTTGTTTTGTTTTTTTGAGGCAAGATCTCACTGTGTAGCCCTGGCTGACCTGAAATTCCCTATGTAGACCAGGACGTTCTCCAACTCACAGAGATCTGCCTGCCTCTGTCTCCTGAGTGCTGGAATTAAAGGTGTGCAACACTACTCTAGGGCTTTAGCACACAGATTTTATTAAACTAATTAATTTACTTTATGTGTTTTGGGTATTTTATCTAAATGCATATCTATATCCCTCATTTGTACCTGGTATCCACAGGGGCCAGAATAGGGCGTCACATCCTCTAGGACTTGAGTTAGAGAGTGTTGTGAGCTGCCAGGTGGGTGCTAGGAATAAAATCCAGGTCTGGAGGAGCAGGCAGTGCCTTTAACCACTGAGCCGTTTCTCCAGCTTGTCGCATAGTGTTAATATAAATGGCAGTAAGTCAAGATAACTGGAAAATTTTAAAAAAATAGCAAAACAACAACCCTGACTTCAAGTATTTTTCACATTTTTATTTGATAGTCTGCTTTATTGTTTGTTTTTTAAAGCAAGCAATTCTATTTGAAATAAACTTTTAGGGAAAATTTACATACATGAAATTAATGTATTCAAAGTATACACATCATTTTTTTTTTAACAAAAGAGGAAAGGGTATCAATTAAGTCTTGTCACACATCCTTGTAAGGCAGGAACTGCTCTTCTTCTCACTGGATGGAGGACGCAGTTACACCCTCTGTTCGGTGGGCTGATTTCTGAATGCCGTTCAGTTGGATGAATGATTGTCTCTGGCACGGTCTCTCACGTCACCCGCTTCCTCCGACGGTGGATGTGCAGGTTAATCACACACCCTTTACTCTGACTGCCTTTCTCAATGCGACCCTTCAGTGAAGTCTTGCCCTTTGCTCCTTCTTTCCCATCCACTTCCTCTTTGATCTAACAAGACAGCACACTCAAGAGACGTGTTGCTCTTTGAACGGGAGTGGTGTCTTCCTAACCCACCGTGAGACGTTCATTCCTGTGTGTCCTGAGGGGTAAGAGCTGAAGGCTCTCTGGAGAGAGTCCTGTTGCTGGGACAAGTCATTCTGAAGGGGTCAGGCAGCACATGCTGGGTCCACCAGAGAATAGGTTGAGATGATAGCTCAACACAGACCGCTGCCGCTCTGGGCTGTGCCTGCAGTATGTGCCTACTGTGCAGAGTCGACCTGCTGGCTATGGCTACGCTGTCTGCTGTCTGGCGCTACTTCAAACCTGATTGCATGCGTGTTTTCACTGCCGCCGCTCCTTCCCCTTTTGACAGAACTTCCTCTTCAGCTGCAACTATGGTGAAGGGCTGAGGGAGGAGGGTTTAAGCCAAGATAACTCTTTCTGGCAAACACTGAAAACAGAAAGCAGCTGAGCATTCCCTAAGAGCATGCTCCTCATCCACATCCTCTCCCCAGGATCTCTGAGTGTTTTTCCTTACTCAGCACTAACTGGAGACAGGCCCAGTGCGAGGATCTGGAGATGTTGTTCTAAGGTCTAAGGAGAATGAAGTCACTGCCTACCCCGAGACACACCTTGGGGGCTGCTGGGTGACTCTGATATTAACTTCCTTGACCCTCCCTGCCTTCCTGCTTCTTTAACTTTAGGCATCCACTAGTCTCTAAAATTTAGGATCCAGGATGGGGAATGTCCCCTGGATATTAACCTCCTTGAAAATAGGAATTATACCTTATTCATCGTTTTGGAGAGGTATGTGGTACAACCATTTGGGAAAAAACAGTTTTAAAGTTCCTTATTTGCTAACTAAATACCACATAAGCCAACATCCCTCTCCTAGATAACTGAAAACTCACTTTTATGCAATAATTCATACATGAATGGTCATAATAACTTTATTCAAGTGCAAATGAACCAAATGTGGTATACTCTATTTTTTTTTTGAGGCAGTGTTTCTCTGTGTAACAGTTCTGGCTGTCCTGGAACTCACTTTGTAGACCAGGTTGACCTTGAACGCACAGAGATTTGCCTGCCTCTGCCTCCTGAGTGTTCAGAGTGTTCAGATTAAAGGTGTACACCACCACCATGCAAAAAATTGTAGTTTACTCTTAGAATTATAATGTACAATAAAAGGCACAAACTAATGATAAACACACACACCATGGAAGAACCTCACAAACATTTTGAGTAGAAAACAGATACATCAGTACATACTATGTGGTTCCCTTTAAATGAAACTAGAAAACCAATTGGGTTCCTACACTCACATGGCACATACTCATATGGATGTATATAAACAGATATAAATAAAAATTATAAAAATAAACCTTTAAGAAGGCACATGTGGATGAATGTATATATCCTGTGTCTTGAGGATGGTGAGAATTACACAACATACAAACTTGTGAAAAATATTGAGGCGTATACTTCGAGTGAATTTAAACTTCATGCTGGCATTGTAACTCACAGGTGTGCGTGCATGTGTGTGTTACACACACACACACACACACACACACACACTCAAGCATAATTTAAAGAAAAATATAAAGTTCTTAGTCATGTAACAGGATCTCAGACCTTAGTAGGTCCCAGGACTTATCACAACTGACTCCATGATGGAAGTACCATTCAGACTGTAAAACTCAACATGTAGACAGCACCATCCGCTGAAACGAAAACAAAGGCCTACTCCATCAAAGCCCATAGTTCTGGGAAAGTCTCTAAATGTACTAACCTTGGTTTTTTGCTTCTGTAGTTCCGTTTCTGGCTAACTGTTCTTGCTAACTAAAGTGTGTCCACATGGGTCATGTCTTTTGTACTTAAAAGCTCACCTGAGAAAGGTTTGGGGCTACCCTGGGATCCGAAACACCCAATGTGGTCACCAGGCAGCTAATAAGGACTTTTTTGTCGGTTTCCACCCATGTAGGAGCAGTCTTCTCTGGTGAAGGTCTTAGACAGTCACACAGACCATTAGATTTGGTGCAGTGCCTTTGTTACGGTCAACACCTTTGAACAAAGTCCCTCTATTTTTATTTCACGATTCCTTTTAAAGACATTCTTCATTATTGTTACATGCATGTGTGATGTGTGTGTGTATGTGTGTGTGTGTGTGTGTGTGTGTGGACATGCTCATGGAGATCAGAAGACAATGGTGTAGAGTTGGTTCTCTCCTTCCGCCTTTCCAGGGACAGAACTCGGGTCGTCAGGCTTCCAGGCAAGCGCTACTGACAGAGCACTCTCATCAGCCTGCCTCTCACAAGTCTATGTGTGCACACACATATGGAAGATGGTGTACTTGATCATATTCCCATCCCCGTTATCTTCTTTTCTCTTCATTTTATTTTGTTTTTTGAAACAGGATTCCTCTGTAGCTTTTTGGAGCCTGTTCTGAAGCTTACTCTGTAGACCAGGCTGGCCTTAAATTCACAGAAATCTGCCTGCCTCTGCCTACCGAGTGCTGGGATTAAAGGCGTGTGCCTTCACCGCCCCACCCCCATTATCCTCTTTTCTCCCTTTCTCCTCCCACCAAACCACCTTTTCTAAAAACCCATCCTCCTGCTTTTACATCTTTCTTGGTGGCCTATTGCCTTTAATAGGGGTTGCTTGCTTGTACTAGCATGTTGGGAGGAAGGTTATTTCCTTAAGAAAGGACAATTTACTAGTGTCTATCACCAAGGACTATGACTCCCCGCCCCTCAGCAACCATTGCCTGCTATAGTCCCTCAGCTATGGGTGGGGCCTCCTTTGTCCCCTCACCCCCACCAACAGGCTATCTTTTCTGGGTCTGGTGCAGGTAGTCACAGCTTCTGTGATCTCATAGGTGCAACTGCCACGTCTTGTACCAAAGACAGCGTTTCCCAGGGCTCCTCCCCACCCTCCAGTCCTTATGCCCTCTGGGCTCTTCAATCAGCATGTTCCCTGGGTCTTGGGGGAACAGGGGTTTGATAAAGATGCTTCTCTTCAGTGTTCATTTCACCATTCTGACTTCTGGGACTCATGCTATTTAAGATCATCTATACCTCCAGCTCCTGGGGGGGGGGGGATCCCTGGGCTCCTTGGGTACCTGCACTCACAGGTACATATCCACACACAGACACATCCATATGTAATTAGAAATAATAAAAATAAATCCTTTAAAAAAGAATTACATTCATGGGAACCTTAAAAACAAGACAAGTTTATATTTCCAGAGGTTTGTGTCTTCTGGACTTGAAGACAAGAGTGTGTGTCCCCACAAGGACCAGGTGCTCTATTGCTAGAGGGCTATTGCTGACTCGTCAGATTGCAGCTTTTTTATGTTGTTCTACTTCGCTATATTTTAATTTTCCTGAAACGAGTATTCATTCCCTTTTTTGACCCACATTTCTGACATTTTAATCTACTCAGACAGTCTAACATGAGTGGGAGATCGTATGGCTCCATGGCTCTCAGCAAGATCAGCGTCAGCATCGGCTTCAGGAGTTTCCTTTGTGCCTCTCAAGGAAGCACTTTTCTGGGGAACCGGGCACAAGAAAGGCCAAAGGTGAGGTTTCCAAGTCCTTTTCCTGAGTCTTGACCAGTCCCAGGCAACAGAGTCATCATCCAGTTCAACTCCCTAGATCCCTAATAGGCAAGGCTTGCCCTACGGACTCTCGTGATAAGGACATATCTATCTTATATTAAAAAGTCAAGCAAGAAGAATGACAGCAGACTGGGAAACAAGCAGCACACTGCAGGGAAAAGCCAACCGACTGAAAGGAAAAGGTGTGGAGAGAGGCAGAGAAGAAGGAGGTGAGAGAACAGGGACGGAGAAGCAGAGGAAGTGGTGCTGCAAGAGCCAGGAAGGAGACAGTGCTGGGCAAAGCTGAGGTTAGACACAGCTGTGGCTCAGGGGAGGCCAGAGGCCTAGAGGGGAGGGGACATGACAGCCCAGGCAGATGGGACACCCGAGGAGTTCTAGAAGCGGTGAAGCAAGGGCCTTTTCCTGCTCAGCTTCTTGCGCACTTAGAAGTTTGAGGAGGACTATTACAATGGCTGGTTGTTTGGGGAGTTCTAGGACAGACTTAGCAAGGTTTGGGCAGGAGGGAGTGGGAAGGACTGACAGACAACCTACACCAGGTAGGCTCTGTGTGTACTTAGTGGCCACTGAGAAGTGGAACACACAGGTGAAGAGAGCTTTGTGTACCATGAAATTTACTGTGGGGCCGAGGAGATAGCTTGGTCCATAACATCCTTACCTTACAGCTCCAGGGCCTGAGTTCAATCCCCAGAATCCACGTAAACCAACTGACTGGCCAACAAGACCCAGGCCTGGGGGCGGGGGGCCATACATTTGGAATACTGGAAGGATGAAAGCAAATACAGGTGGATCCCCACAACATCAACTTGTATTAGGACAGTCAGAAAGGAAGTAAACGCTACTGGGAAGGTTACATGAGGCTATAGCTCCCTCCCACTTCACAGATGGATCCCTGTGTGGCTGCCATGTCCACAACTATCCAGGAGAGATGCTCAGATTTCTTACACAGTTAACAAGCACAGGACCGCCCACGTGGGAACAGATCTGGGCCTACAAGTGACCAGCAGAATGAATAAAAGCCGGAGCAGCACCAATCAAAGGACTGTTTCCCTCCCGCACCGTGTGTGTGTGTGTGTGTGTGTGTGTGTGTGTGTGTGTGTGCATATGGGTGTGCTGTGTGTGTTTGTGAAAGCCCCCTTGTATCTGATGCAGTGTGAACCTTAATGGAAGCTATGGACTTCAGTTAATAGCAATTTATCAGTGTTGGTCTATTCACTGCAACACATGTGTACACGATGCAAGATGCTAACAGGGAGATGTGTGCAGAGTGTGCAGTAAAGAAGGGAGGAGGAGCAGGGAGTAGGTGGAATCTCTCCGGACTCTCTGCTCAAAATTTCCAGAAACCTAAAAGTGCTTTTAAAAACTGTATTTATTAAAAAAAAAAAAAAAAAGAGGAGGGGGGGTTGTTGGGGAGGAGGGGTGGCTGGAACATTAGCTCACTGGTAGAATGTTTTTAATGTGTAGAAAGCCTGAGTTTTTAATGAATCCATTTCTGAGACTAGCCAATCAACAACAACAAAAAGAACAGGGTAGAGGGCTTTCCAACTAGATATGGCGAGACTATCAATACTAATGTCAAATACTAAAGGGCTTCACTTGGTGCTACCCTGTCAGATAAGAGTATAACATTGTGTTAGGAGAAACTTTCAGAAAAGTTTTTTTTTTTTTTTTTTTAATTCAGCCAGCCAGCGTGTTCCCTCTGTACCACTGCGATTCCTTTGTGGGATAAGCGATGAATGACTGGAGCCTCCGCAGCCACCACAGAGCATGAGGAATGCTGTGGAGGAAAACCACAGATGAGGATGCTAAGCCCGGGTTCCTGAGGAGCATGGTGCCTCGATGCCAATCCTGGGATTATTACACCAGGCTCCTTTTAAGTGCAAGAAAGGAAGTTATTGTCCATTTAAATTTCTGCTGTTTGCATCCATGCTACTACTGGTTGAATGTAATGCTGACCACAGGCAACAAATTCACTACTAAGCTATTGTGATAAAATGTATGTGCAGCACATGAAGAAACAAGCCAAGTAGGGGTTAATAAAGAGTCCATGAAAAAATTCAAACGGGAACTTAATATAATTAAAAATGGTGTTTCATTTGGAGGGGAAGAGACGCTAGCTGCACCAGATCTCCATCTGGAAGAAAGCACAGTGACACTCTACCCTACTTCCCACGTAAAAATAAACTCCAGATGGATTAGAAGGCTAAACGTGAAAATAAAAGTACTAGATACAAATTGAGGAATTATTTATAAAGTTGCAAAGAAGCCCCTGAAGTAGAAGATGAAGCTCAGAGACCCCCGAGAGCCACCATTTGAAAACCATAACTACGTATTGCCACTGAAACTTGTAGACACCGGTTTCAGATACTGAGCGAAACTCTGAGCAAAGTCAAAAGGCAAATGAAAAAACACACAATGAGAGCAGCTAGTGGACGTCAACGCCGGCAAATCAATAATTTAAAAGACAGCCAATTCGGTGAAAATGTGGCTGAGAACATCAATAGAAACTTCCAGAAAGAAATGCGACTCGTGGGTAATATTCTCAACATCACGACATTCAAAGAAAAAAAAAACGCCAGAACAATAATGCATCTGGCATTTGTAATGAAATATTTTCATAGATTCTTTGAGGATGTTATACATGTAAATGATTTATCTTGATTATATCTATCCCTAACGCCCCCTTCTCAACCCTCCGGGCACCTCAAACATGCCCCCTTCTCCTGTTTATGTCCTCCCTCTCTCTTTTTGTAACTGATGAGTCCAGTTAATGCTGCCTTTTGGAGTGTTCGCTGAGCTTGTTGACTTGATCTGGTGTAGGTAACCATAGTTACAGTAAGTTCATGAGTACAATGTCCAGAAGCCAATGTGTCACAGCACCCCTCCCTGTCCTCCAGCTCCTCCATCCTCTCTGCCTCCTTATCTGCAGGGCTCATGAGTCTAGGTGGGAGGTGTTGACTGTTGAGCTGAGCACTCAATAGCCACTTGCTCTCAGCACTCGGACCATCTGTGGGTCTCATTATAACTGGTGACTACTGGAAAGACAAGCCTCTCTGACCAAGACTGAGAGCAGCCCTAATCTGGGCATAAGCACAGATATTTAGAAGGCAGCTGAACGGGATGGCCATTTAGCAAGACAACAAGAAAAGGTTCTCTCTTAGAACCTATGGCCTCCTGAGCCATGGACTTTTGACCAGGATTACAGAAGCACACATGAATTTCCTCCTGTGAAGAAGACCTCAAATCTAATCCAGAAGTGGTCAGTTAACTCCTTAACCTCTGTGCCACTTAGGCAACAGTGGGTGTATCTTCCCTGGTAGGTCAGTACCACAGCATTCATGGTTGACCACTAATAACGGCTTTTCTCCTCCAGGGGCCTGCATAACACCTTCCAGCACCTTGAAAGCTAGCCAGCAGGAGGGCGTTTTCTTGGTCAATTCCAGTTTGATTTCTTTATAGCCTACAAAATACGTGGTGTCTTCATCAGTAAGGTATTACCATGTAGTTATGATGGGGAACTGTCAGGACTGTTACACAGAGAAACCCTGTCTCGAAGCACCCCCCCCCCCAAAAAAAAGACAGAGAAAAGAAAAGAAAAGAAAAAAAACAATGATGGGTCTAAGCGGAAAGTTTTGCTGCTGCCTCCCATTGTGAAAAATGATTTGGGGTTGAGTCCAGGCAAAACAGTAGACTGTTTTTATGTTTTAAATAGATTTGGGTCTCTTCAAGCTCTGGCAATGTTCGGGGGGCTATCCAGTGTTACTGTGATTGTGAGTGACTGTCACTGTGTCTAACAAGCACAGTTGGTGCATTTTTTTCAAATGTTCATTCACAAATGAGATAATAAGCTTGGCCGTAGGTATTGCTACACTTGAAACAGTTGGAGGCAAGGGCTGCTTTCTGACCACGAAGGAATGAAGTCAGAAACTAGTAGCGATAATCCTTCTCTTAAAAATCTTGAGTATTAGGACATTAACTTCCTTTAAATAACCCCCGTGGCTCGAAGGGCATTAGAAAAATTAAGGCTAAGAAGGAAATGATAAAGAAGGGAGAAGTCAATGAGACAGAACAGAGAAGAAAAATTGACAAAACCTGAAGATGGTTTTGAAAGATAAATAAAGCAAATAAACAACTCTAGGGTGGGAGGGAGGGAGGGAGGGAGGGAGAGAGAGAATGAATTAGAGAATTACCAGTGTCTGAAATCTGAAATGAACCCTGTAGATACGAAGACAAGGGGTATTGTGAATCCCCCATGTCGGTAATCCTGAAAAGCCTTAGATGAAATGGACACACATATAGGAAAATCCAACAGTCAGTTCTGGCCAAGATGAAATGTAAACTCTGAACATGCTTATATCTATTGAGGAAGTGGAAACTGCTGGCAAAAGTCGATAGAGAAATGTCTGCTTTGATAGGTTCACAGTTTATTTTAGTCAGATGTTTTTGATTGTTTTTTGAGACAGGGTTTCTCTGTGTTGCATCGGCTGTCCTGGAACTCACTCTGTAGACCAGGCTCATTTAGAATTCACAGAGATCTTCCTGCCTCTGCTCCCCCCAGGAGCTAAAGGCGTGCGCCACCACCATGTGGCTCTATCAGAAATATGAGAAAGACATTTAAGATTTTTTTTTATCAGAAAATGGAGGGAAATGAATGCCTCCTGTCTTTTTTTTTAAATTTAGTTATTATTTATTATGTATACAATAGTCTATCTGTGTGTATGCCGAAGGCCAGAAGGGGGCACCAGACCTTACTACAGATGGTTGTGAGCCACCATGTGGTTGCTGGGAATTGAACTCAGGACCTTTGGAAGAGCAGGCAATGCTCTTAACCACTGAGTCATCTCTCCAGCCCCTTCCATCTTATTTTGTGAATCCAGATTATCAATGATATTAAAAACTGACAGAAGACTATCGGAAAAAAAATAGAATCTCCTTGTGATGATGACTGACCCTCAACTTGCTGGGATCTAGAATCCTGTCGGAGACAAGCCTCCAGGCATGCCTGAGATGGAGGTCCCAGGTTTATTGTGATGGGAAGACCTGCTATTGCGGGTGGTACCACTCCACAGTTGGAATCCTGTGGAGGAGAAAGTGAATTGAACATTCCCTTCTCTCTCTTCCTGACTGCAGACACACTGTGAGTAGCCGAGGCTCCTGTGGCCAAGACTTCCTGCCGCTATGGAGAATATTCTCAAACTGTGAGCAAAATAAACTCTTCCGTTCTTAAGTTTCTTCTATCAAGTACCTTATAACAACAAGACAGAACCCCAAAACATCTGGGCCCCCACAAGTCCAGATGAAAAATACTTAACAAAATAAAAGTCAGCTAGCTACCCATAAAGGACGATTTTTCATGGCCAAGTGAGACTTATGACAGATTTAGAGTAATATGTCCTCCGGCTGCTAGTGATGATGTACTCAGAGAGACAAAGTATAAAATAAGAATGTTCTAGCCAGGTGTGGTGGCACATGCTTTTAATCTCAGCTCTTGGGAGGCAGTTGTATCTTTGTGAATTCAAGACCAGCCTGGTCTACACAGCAAGTTCCAGGATAGTCAGGGCTACAAAGAGAAATCCCATATATAATCCCCCCAATAAAAAAAATAAACAAGAATGTTTAATGGAAAATAGGTGGTTGAATATAGCAAAAAAGCACCAGACAGGAATCAGGGGAGGGTGCTGGCCTCAGTTCTGTCTCCAGTGTGAAGTATGGTGTGATAACGGCTATTTGCCTGCGTTGGCCATGGGTTCCACACATGTCCAATAATGAATAGTCTGACGCGAATATTCTGAGACTGAGGCTTCCTTAGTTTTTGTCACATATGACTAGAGTTTCTGCTTCAGTGCCCCTAAAGGCAGAAGTAGAATGCGTGGAAGAAACGCTTCATACCCGAGTACAGTGACCATCTGCACATGACTGAAAGCACTGAGTCTCTGTCAGGCCCCATCTGAGAACAGCCTTATGGCTTCAGGAAGTGCTTTTCAATGAACTCTCTGGAGGGGGTCTAATATGTCACTGTCCCATGGCTCAGAATGATCTGAGGATGGATTTTCAGTTCTGCAGCCTGCCGCATGGTCTTGGGGAAGCCTCCCATCACCAGCTCACAGTGTCTTGCTCTGTGAAGATAAAGCTATGAGCATCAAGCAAGCCAGCATAAGAAGGGACATGTGTTATAGCTGGTGCTCACCGAGGGCTGACTTCCATTCACATGGCAGTCAACATGATGACCACATACAGCCCAGAGCTCAAGACCATCACAACTCAAAAAACAGAGATTCACTGACCTCTATGATGGAAAAAAGTCAGAGGTCAGAAGCCTGGATGTTGTTGGGAAGCTCCGTGGGTAGGTGTCCTGGCTTCATTTCTGTCACTGTGATAAAATACCCAGACCGTAAACACATTAAGGAAGAGAAGAGTTTACTTTAGTTTACAACTCTAGATTCCGGTCCATCATTGTGGGGAACCAAGAAGGCAGGAACTTGAATTAGCTAGATGCTCATCACATCCGTAGTGAAGAGCATAGATAAATGCATGCATGCATGCATGCTTGTGTTCAGCACTCTCTCTACACGGATGCAGTCTAGGATCCCTTACTTAGAGAAAGGTGCTGCCTAGAGTGGGCAGGACCTCCCTGCGTCACGTTAGGGAATCAAGACGATCCTCCACAAACATCCCATAGTCTATTTGATCTAGATGATCCATCATTGAGGCTTTGCTCTAAGGGTGATTCTAAATTTTAACAAGTTGACAATCAAAATGAAACAGCATGTAAGAAACCTTTGCCCATCTTTTAGTTGAATCATCCTAAGTGTATCCACATGGTCACCTCATAATTCAAGAAGGCTACTTGACTTTTAACTATCCCACGCAAGAGATAAAAGAATGGCAGAAAAGAAAAAAAAAAACAATCTAGCAAAGTTAAAGTTCTTATAGAGAACTTTCCTAGATCCCACTGAATGGTGTTTATTTATCTTTCTGGCTTCTGCTGGTTTGCAGGAGATGGCAGAGAACATAATCTTTTAATTGGGTACATTGCTACTCTCCACCGGAGCCAAGGAGCAGATTCAGTCACTAAGAACCAAAGCATGTTGGTTAGTTTTTACTGCCACAATTTGATACAACCGAGAATTACCTGTGAAGAGGGAACTTTAGCTGAAGAACTGTCTTGATCGGATTGGCCTGTGAGGATGGAGATGGGGGTTTCCTCGATTGTCAATTGATGTAGGGCGCCCAGTGCACAGTGGGCAGCACCATCTCCTGGCAGGTGGATCTGCAAAGTATAAGAAAGCAAGTTGAGCATCAGTCAGAGAATGAGACACTCAGCAGCTTTCCTCCTTGGTTCCGCCTTGAGTTTCTGCCCTGACTTCCCTTTGTGATTAATTGTGATCTGGTGGTGTAAAGTAAGTAAACCCTTTCCTCCCCAAGTTGCTTTTGGTCAGTGTTTTCTTTATCACAGCAACGGAACAGAATAAGAAGACAACGAAAGAATGGATACTGGGTGACGACCCGCAGTCTCTGTGACATTCCCTTTCCACATCCCTAATGCCAGTTTTGGTTGGAGATTGTGGCACTACCACAGGGCAGCTGGCGGGCTTCTGGATCACAACACGGGGCAAGGCAAACAGCTCTTGAGCAACGAATAGGATTCAAAACGGCAGTAGTTCAGAAAATTACCTCGCTGAAGCCAAAGAGCAGATGCCTAGAATTCTGTGTCTTTGAACGTGGGTCCCAGGCCTGTGATTAGCATTGCTGTGGTAGAGAACATTCAGGGAGAGGGGTCACAGTAGTGGATAGACAAGAAAGGCCACATTATTGTGAGAAGGTAAAGCTTTTGTCTTTTGTGAAGCTGTTTGTTCTTCAAGTGTCACAATAGTCCCCACTTGCCTGCTTCTCACAGGTTGCCCTGTTAGGTCATGTTGAAACTGATTCTAATGGTCTCTAACAATCCAGCAACTTTACTAGGTAAAACCAGGTACCTCCTCCGCAACCCCACCATCATGGTTCAAACTACCAGTCCCTTTAATCCTGTCTTCACACTCCCCACCCTGGTGGTATATATAGGCTCCAGTGTCCTGGGACTCTGGGACAAGGTGGAGACCAAGCTCCCCATATGAAGTGGTGCGACCCGAGGCAGATCACTTAGCCTGCACATTAGAAACTAAAACGAATGGCTTGCACTTGGTGATATAAAAACAGCTGTGTGCTGTGTCCCCTGGTAGGCATTGAAGGAGGGGATAAGGAACAAGAAGCTTGCCTCCAATGGGCTGCCAAGCTTAGAGCATGGATGGAGAGAAAGGATTATTAGGTGAGCACCCACCCCTAACTCCTTTCTTGGGAGAGTTGGCCAGTCTAGGTAGAGCAGAGGGAGCCCACATGAGACAGGACTTCTGCCATTCCCAGTTGTCATGGAAGTGATCAGCAGACGCTTCATCATCTTAAGGAGACCTTCAGGCCATAGCAGAATCTGCCATGCATTTTACCTGATCAGGCGCATTGGTTCTGGAGCCAGAGCTGGGTTCAAACAATTTTGCAATTGCTGGTGTGCGCCCTTGGGCAGCGCTGATTAACCTCTTGATCTGCAGAGGTATGCTACAAGTGCTACTCTTACGGGAAAGCTAGGAGAAGGAGGATGGATTAAGATTGCCCACAGAGCATGCTCCTTCACCTCTGCCGTATGTCCCAGAAAGCACCGGTCCTCAGGCCTGCACTTTCAAAATAATTTCTTGGAGTAAGAAATAGGACTTTCTTTCCCTCTCTGTTCTCTGTTCTACTTTTTGGCTCCTCCTGTTTGCCAGTATCAAACATGGCTGTAATACAGCAGTCAGATCTGAGTTCCCCTCCCCACTCCATCCACTTGTGGGCCTTCTAGATGGCAGAGACATCCCTCTCCCGATCATAATTCTGCAATATTGGAGATGCAAAGCTGGAGACGCTATTTCCCCTCACCTGGTCCTTTCCATTGAACTGAGAAACATATGGACTGCATTCAAAATTAGTGATGCCCTCACAGCCATGGAGTATCAGTCTCTGGGTTCTCCCCCCCAGCCAACTTCCAGGAGTCAGAGCTGCTCTACAATGTGGGAAATAAGGCAGCAGACTCAGTGACCAAGACCTTGCCTGCGGTGGACAGATGACCTCTAGCAGCTAGAGATGGATATTTAGGAATATTTAGGTTAGAAGTTGTCCGGATCATCCTGGTTAGGAGGGCCCTTTCTTTCTAGAACCTCCAGACTTCAGAAAAGGGAGCTTGCTTTTGAAGTGAGGATGCTGGGGACTTGGCCTCAAAGACAGGCTAATTATAAAATGACTAACAGGGAGCATGGATCAGCCAGGTCTGGTGACTCATGAGGTTTCAGGGAGGCTTCAGGCCAAGGAAGGATCTGGAAGGCTAGTGTCTGAACCCAGTATTTTCTGACTTGAGATTCCCTCACTGCCCACACACACTGGGGAAGCTGAGGATTCTCAGGGTCACAACTTTCTGAGGATCCATAGTTGTAAGTGGAGGGACTGGGATAAGAATTCAGAGTCCAGATTCTGTCCCTGCTCCAAGCTTTGGTCCTACCACCTACCCCTCTTCTCTGTTCATATTCCACTGCTCCAGCCTGGTCTCCTGCTTATTGACAACTGTGCCAGCAGTGGCATATTCTTATGCCTCGTGACATTCTCCCAGAGCCTCACAGTGATCCTCAAATACTGCTGACAACCTTGTCTGCAAGGCCCTCCTTCCTGGGCCTTCTAACATTGGTTTCCGGTTCTTATTCAACCTTCCCTTCAGAGATGCTGTCTGTGGTCCCTGGGCATGGGCCTTCTCCATGTTTCTGCCCATGCTCTTGTCTGTGGTCTCTGGCCATGGGCCTTCTTCGTGGTTCTGCCCATCTCTGTCTGTGGTCCCTGGCCATGGGCCTTCTCCGTGGTTCTGCCCATCTCTGTCTGTGGTCCCTGGCCATGGGCCTTCTCCGTGGTTCTGCCCATCTCTGTCTGTGGTCCCTGGCCATGGGCCTTCTTCGTGGTTCTGCCCATGCTCTGTCTGTGGTCCCTGGCCATGGGCCTTCTTCGTGGTTCTGCCCATGCTCTGTCTGTGGTCCCTGGCCATGGGCCTTCTTCGTGGTTCTGCCCATGCTCTGTCTGTGGTCCCTGGCCATGGGCCTTCTCCGTGGTTCTGCCCATGCTCTGGTTCTGGCTCTTTACCTTCTTACCCACTGCTGCTACTTCAGCTCCAAGGGTGACATCCTTGGCAAAGCTCTAAGTCCTCCCCAGGCCATTGCACAGGTACTTCAAGCTCAGTATCGGTAAACGTACCTCCCCCCCTCCAATTATCACTGCTTTCTGATAGCTTGGATAACACATGGCCCGACTTTGGCAATTTACAGTTCCTTCCTCTCAGCTTAATGATTCCCAAGTTTTCAGTGTCTGAAAAGTCCCCTCTGTCCCTGGATCTCAGGTGTAAGGATTTCCTGGTCATAGGCATTCATGCACACATTCCACAAACAGTTTCCGAGCATATTTTCTGGCCCAAGTTGGCCCCAGAGGATAGAGACTCCATAGCAAAAAAGACTGGGCTAACTCTGAGGGACTTAGATGGAACATAGGACACATCAGTTAAAGCCATTCTGAAAATAAAGAATCTATAATCCGAAAGAACTTTAATAGTGTGGGATGGCTATCACTGTGCGTCAGAACGGGGCGGAGGCCAAGGATATCCTAAACAGAGAGGACCGCAGGCAGCATGCTCATCTCTGCTTTAGGAATTCCTGTGTGTGCCTGTGTTAGGCAGAGTAACTGTGTCCAAAGATGCCAGGACCCAAATCTCTAGATCTGTGAATTTTCTACCTTATAGGACAAAGAACTGAAGTTGTAGATGTATTGAGGCGACCACCATCAGGGAACCATTAGACAGTTTTTCGTGGATGGTCGGGTCAGTTCAATAAACTCACTTGGGGTCCTTAGAAGTGGAAGGGGGTGCTGGTGAGATGGCTCTGGTGAGATTGCCTGCTACCTAGCGTCAAGCCGGTTTGATTCCATAATGGAAGGAGAGAAGAGAC
Source organism: Alexandromys fortis (assembly GCF_014885135.2). Taxonomy (NCBI): domain Eukaryota; kingdom Metazoa; phylum Chordata; class Mammalia; order Rodentia; family Cricetidae; genus Alexandromys; species Alexandromys fortis. The sequence goes on from NW_026067893.1 coordinate 18,321,131, forward strand.
TCCCACAAGTTATCTTCTGACCTCTCAATGAGATCTGCAACCCGTGCAAGCATACTCTCACGCAAGCACACAAAACAAATAAATAAAAATAAAACAAACAAATAAAAATGCATTTTTTTAAAGTGGAGGGAAATAGAAGAAAGCCAGAGAAAGCTCTGGTAATGGAAGCGGAGCAATAGTGTGGAAGGCCCTTGGCGGTGATAACGTCCATCTATCAAAAATTATAGTTAACACCCGTGTGCCCTCAGAGGACCAGATCCAAGAAAATGCAGAAGGGTCACAGGAGGGCACCCAAGGGCAACGCCAAGACCCCAAGGCCAGGTGCTCCTCCTTCCTCTTCCTGCAGACCCCCCTTCTTCTTGGGGGCAGCGTCTCAAGGACAAGCCCCAAGGGACAAGGTGGTTGGGACAGCTGTGCTATGCATCCCCACCTCAGGTCCCCTAGACCAGCCAGCCCTGTCCCCTCTGCTTTCCCTCCCCCAGTTCCCGCATCTGAGGTTGTTCTTTGGCGGCCGCCGAGGTTGTTGCCTGCTTTCCTGAGGCACGGGCCACACGTGGCACGAGCAGGGGTCAGCTCTGGGAGCTGGTGGCTGGTCCTGTGGGCTTCTCACTTCCCTTCCCCAACCGCCGCGCGTGCAGGTGCCCAGCTGAGCCCAGCGGGCGGGGCGGACCCTATGGACACGCCCCCGCGTGAGTCCCTGATGCCCCGCGGGAGGAAGCGGCAGAGTCGCCACTGTCAGGAGCGCAGCCGGGCTCCACTCCCTCCCAGTGCCAGCGACATCGCCCACTGCGGCTGCGGGCACCGGGTACCGTGCTCCAGGCTGGCCGGGGATGCGAGCTGCTCCCGCGACGGCATGGCAGCCTCAGGTGGGTAGCAGGCACGGTGCTCCCTGGCTCCCGGGCCCCGCCGCTGGTCCCTGAGCCTCTCTGGCGCCACCCACACGGCCTGACTAGCTTTTCTCTCACTTCTTTAGTCCTTAATGCTGGGATCTTGTGTTCTTACTGATGTTTTCTCAGGTCTTCGGTCGCAAACTTCCCCTCCCAACTTTCTCACGTTTTGCCTAACTGGTCTGTGCGCGATTCTCTCCAGTTTCTGCCCGAACTTCGCCCCATCCCAGTTTCTAAGTTTCCTTTTCTCTCTCTAGTTCTGGTCCAAGTAGCCCTAGGGTTTCTTTCTCGGTTGTAACTTTTGAGTATTGGGACCATTGAAAGGAGATTAAGGGCCCGCTTCTCTAAAAGGCCAAATGCTTCTCTTAGGGTCTTATCCGATCAACAGGGGGCGCTCAGGCGTCCTAGGTGGTCCTGGGAGATCAGAAGTGGTCCTGGGGCAGCTTATGGGATCCACCGGATTTGTATTTTTTCCTCTGGAAATGTGCTGAAACCCGAGACTGCTGCCACTTTAAAGCTCCTCTTACTGTGCTCTCCGTGGGACTTTAAGGCCCTGGGTGGACTGGAAATTGGTGGGCAAATGTACCCGTCGGAGGGTGCCAGCGTATCTTCTGGCTGGTCTTGGGTTCTTTTCTGGATCAAGAGTGTATATACTTGGCAAGTCCTCAGCTCGCTGAGGTCTAGGACAAACCACACAATGATAATATTGAAAGACGATTAATGGCCCCTGCTTATACACCTCAGTGGACATTAGACATATTATGCTCTTGGTGATGAAGGGCGGGCCTGGTCTCTCTTCACCACAGGGTTTTGGTGGTTGGTGTGAAAGAAAACAGTGAGTAAATAGGGAATTACTAGGTGAGAAGAGAGAGTTGCCTGTTTTTGGTTTGGTTTATTTGTGTTTACCCAGCCCAAGGCTGTTGTTGTTAGAGAGGCAGTGCCTGAAAACAGGAAGAAAGAAGTGTAGTGGGCTGGGGAAGTCACTGCTTGGAAAGGAAGGGAGCATCTGCTGGACAGAAGAACCAGCTCTCTCCAGATCTGCGAAGGCCTAACCTGAGGTTGTGGTACTTTGGAACCAGGGTGCAAAGGGCTGTGATGGACAGGCTCATTACTAAAGATGGTGGGAGTGGTTCATCTCTGCCTGTGGCTCCCTAGTCAGGCTCTATGGGTTAGAAGAATCAGTGATGGAGGTAAGGGTTCTATACAGGGGTTCATTCACTGGGCAGACATTGATGTCAGGATTGTGGTTTCCAGGCATGGTACTAGGTGTTCAGGAAACCAGAAGATAAAAGCCATGTAACAGCGAGGGCCGGGAAGGCAACAACTCATTTAATAAGACAGTACTTGGCATGGTATGGGCAATGGGAAAACAGATGGGAGTAAGGGGGTTTGAGTTAGACTTTTAAATGGAATGGTTAGGTGAAGTCGCATAACAAGGGAAATTAGGCAAGACCCAAAGGAGGGGGAGATAGAGGGCCCTGGGGAGTTGAGCGCTCCAAGCAGGAGGTCTGCGCCATGTGTTCAAGATACAGGGAACAACTATCATGGCTGGGTGGATGGAGGGGTTAGGAAGAGAAGAAAATAACTGGCTACGCTTCTGCCCCCTTGCCTGGCTAGAATAGGCAAACAGCAAACTGGTGAGACTTGAGCAAAGGAGGCCAAGCAACCTGCTTCCCCTGTCTTGTGTCTAGAAGGCTGACTCCAAGGGGTGTAGCTGAAGGGGCTAGCCTCGACAGGTGGACTAGGGTTTAGATGAGGACTCCAGCCCAGCAACCAAACCTGGTGCACTCTTTGGATTGGTGAATAAAGTTATTCAAACCTCTTGCTGTCATTGCCTCTGTGGTGAGACACCGTGCCAGGTGGTGTGAGTGAGACTGGGTCCCCCTGGGCTCCCTGCGGTCTATAGCTACAAGTCCTCAAGAGGGCGGGTCACAGTGGAAGGAAGTCTTGTTTCCCGCTAACATGCCATAGGCTCGAGAGTCATCTAGGCCAACCTTCTGTATGGCTTTCTTATTTTTAAAATAATATTATAATATGTTTACCCAAAATGCTCTGTGTCTAACCTTTTGACATCGTGGCATGACATCATCTCCAAATGAGTTGAGTCACATTCATAGCTGTGCTGGGATATGTTTGGCTCAAGGGCTACTGATTGGACATGCCTGAAAGAGCGCAATGAAGGGTTTCTAGTGTCTTCACAAGCACGTGACCTTGAGAGGGATGTCATCCCCTCAAAGAGAGGTGTTGCCTCCTTTCCAGTACACCCATCTATCTCACCTCTGGAATGCTCTGCTCTGAACTGGAAAATGAATGGGATCATGTAGTCTGTGGTTTTAGTGACTGACTTCTTGCTGTGTAATTTGTTCGTCCACTCAGCTGTAGCTTAATCCTCTGGTCTGCTTAAATACCCTGCCATCGGAGGGTGAAAGTCAGTCTTTCCTGAAAGATGTGTTTGCTTCGTTTGCTTGAAATCGTGAAGAATCTTGGCCTCTTGGCCTCAGAAGAACCTTGAGCAGTGAGGTGAAGTGTGAGCACTTTGTGCTGGAATCATTTCCCTTATTTACGAGAGAGAGAGAGAGAGAGAGAGAGAGAGAGAGAGAGAGAGAGAGAGAGAGAGAGAAGAGCCTGGGGATTCCCCAAAAGTACCAAGTCTGCAGCTGGTGAAGACCGGAGTCTTCCCTTCCAGGCTGTGGCCTCCAAGAACCTGAGAAAAGAGCTCAGATCTTGTCCTGCCCCCTCCTCTCAGGTTCCTCTTTAGCTCCTCCTGCCATTCCTGGACGTATAGGGTCACAGACTTGTAGTGCTTGTCACCAAACCTGATGACTTGAATTTGATCACCTGGGACTCACATGGGAGAGGGAGAACTGGATCCTGCAAGTTGTTCCTGGACCTCAACATGTATGCTGTGGTTTCATGAACACACACACAGCACAGCGTGCCCATACACAGACAACAATACGTGAATGAGAGAGTGAATGAATAAACGAATAGTGGCGCTCTGGCTCGAACATGGCTCCAGGTCAAATAGACAGGGTCCCAGGGTCAGTGTCAGTCCCCCCCCCCCCGTGTCCTACCCATCCCCACTACTCTCTCCCAACTGTGGTCAGCCAGCCCCTTCCTGGACTCAGTCCGTTCCTGGCGCCTGAAGCCAAACCTGTTCTTTGCAGTCCACGAGAACAAAGCCCTTTCCTCCGTTCTGCCACGGTTTGTGGGCTCCTGGCTGGCTCCTGCATTGTTTCTCTAACTGAATAGGAAAAAGAAGTGCTTGAGAATGGGGAGCAATGACTCAGGGCTGAAGGAAGGGAATTGTGGAAGAAAGGGGCATTCCCCCCAGCAGGGAGAGTTGCTGACAAAGCTGATAGCCCTGGGCTGCTCCCTCGGGGAGGAACTTGAACTTCCACTTTGGACTTTTTTACAACTTCCCCAGCTTTTGATTTCAGCAGCCCCGAAGGAGTCAGGAGGATGGTAAATTGAATTGCAGTTATTTACAGTGAGGGCAGATTTGCCTCCGTTTATGATATTGGTTGAAGTCAAACTGCAGTAAACACAAACACACACGTGTGCACGTGTGCACGCACACACACATACACACAGTCACAGAGGTTGTGATATTAATTTGACCGAGGCACTAGCCACTTTCTTCTCAAATATTCTTTTAATTTATTATTAAATTATTGTTCTTATGCATTGGTATTATGGCTGCATGTATATCTAGGTGAGAGTGTTGGATTCCCTGGAACTAGAGTTATAGACAGTTGTGAGCTGCCATGTGGGAGGGGGGAATTGAACCCAGGTCCTCTGGAAGAGTCACCAGTGTTCTTAACCACTGAGCCACCTTGCAAGTCCCTGGACAATCTAGGGCTTTTTGTTTTGTTTTATTTTGCTTTGTATTTTCAAGACAAGGTTTCTCTGTGTAGTCCTGGCTGTCCTAGAACTAGCTCTGTAGACCAGGCTAGCCTCAAACTCACAGAGATCCACCTGCCACTGCCTATTGAGTGCTGGGATTAAAGGTGTGGGCCTTCCTAAATACTCTTGCTCAATGGAGATTGTGTTCAAAACTTGAGTCCCAGGAACAAGCCACTTTAAATGGCTGCTTTCCATATTCAATTGTGTTTTTAATAAAGTTATTTTGGAACAGATTTAGATTTCCAGGAAAATGACAAAAACTTTGTAGAGTTCCCATGTATTCTAATCCCCAGTTCTTATTGGCAACTTACATTAATGTGATAGACACTTACTGAAATACCTAAACCAGTATTGGGAATTATTATTTTTGGAGGGTGCCTTTTAAGACAAGATATCAGCATATAGCTCAGGCTAGCTTGGAACTCACTGGATGTCCCAGGTTGGACTCTAAAATTCTTGCTTCTGCTGCTTCAGCTTCCCACATTCTGGGTGGTCAGTTAGTTTTTAGCCTATGCTTTTTTCAAGTCTCCTTAATTTGTACACAGTGTCCCTGCTTTCCATTCAAGATACCACACTTCATTTCCCAGTGATGTATCCTTAGGTGCCTCTCAGCTGGGATTTTATCATATTTTCCTAGATCTTGATAACCCTTGTCAATCCTTTTTCAAAGGCAGATTTTATGATTACCAGTGTTTTGCCCGCGTGTATATATGTGCACCACATACACACCTGATGCCCGAGGAGCTCAGAAGAGGGCATCAGTTTTCCTGGAACTGGAATTACAGAAGGTGTGAGCCATCATGTAGATGCTGGGCACCGGATCCCAGACCTCTGCAAGAGCAACAAATGCTCGTAATTGCTGAGCTTAATCTCAAAACCCTTGGCAGTCCTTTAGAAGTGCAGTATTTTTACTGATCATTTGAGAATTCATATGTGTGTACAGTGTGTTTGGTTTATGCTCCCCCCCCCCCCACAGCTTGTCCTGGACCCCTTACTTTTTCCTCCTGACCTCACCTCTCACTTTGAAAGTCTTGAGAAGCGCTAGTCAGGGATTTTGTGGGTTTTATTCGAAGAGTACAGGCTTTTAACACATCTCCTGGTTGTTGATGGTGATCTTGGTCATTGGGTGGAGACGGTTAATTGTTGAATTTGTGCACTCTGAAGTGACTGTCTCTGTCTCTCCATACTGGACTCTTTGGAAAGAAATCACTGGACACAACCCACATTTAGGAAGACCCGTGTTGTGTTTCCCTGAGGCTGGGGTCACCTACAGAAATTATCTGGGATTTGTATGCATAAGAAATTTGTATTTTTCTTCAGGGTTTTTTTTTGGGAGGGGGTGGGTTGGTTTTTTGAGACACAGTTTTTCTGCATAACCATCGATGTCCTGGAACTCACTCTGTAGACTAGGCTGGCCTTGAACTCCCAGAGAGTTCCTACCTGCTCCTGCTTCCTGAGTGCTGGGATTAAAGGCTTACACCACCACTGCCTGTATTTTTGTTTTGTTTTTCGAGACAGGGTCTCTCTGTAGCTTTGGAGCCTGTCCTGGAACTCGCTCTATAGACCAGGCTGGCCTCAAACTAGAGATCTATTTGTACAAGAGCCTTTTCCTGATCAGCCATCTAGTCGGCCTCATCTTGAACATCCATCCCCTACCTCTACCTGTCAGGTACTAGGATGGCTAGCCTCACTTTCTTCTTCCTCTTTTTAAAAATAATTTATTTGTTTTTATTTTATGAGAATTGATAGGTGTTTTGCCTGTATACATCTCTGTGTGAGGGTGTCAGATCCTCTAGAATTGAGGTTACAGACGGTTGTAAGCTGTCATGTAGGTGCTGAGAATTGAACCCTGCTTCTCTGGAAGAGCAGCCAGTGATCTTAACCGCTGAGCTATGTCTCCAGCCCACTCCTCCTTCTCCTTCATTTTTATAATATTAATTTATTAAATTTTTTAAAATTATATTTTCATGCATTTATATGTGCATGTCTGTGTCTGCCAGTGTCAGCAGGGGCCAGGAGAAGGCATTGGATCCACTGAAGCTGTGAAGTTGTGAGCTGCCTGACATGGGTGCTGGGACTTCAGCCTTCATCCTCTGAAAGAACAAGTGCTCCTAACCAATCAGCCATCTCGCCAGTCCTAGCCTTACTTTCTTTCTTTTTTTCCTTTTTATTGAGCCCTACATTTTTCTCTGCTCTGCTCCCTGCCTCTCCACTCACCCTTCTGCCCTCCCCAAGGTCCCCATGCTCCCAGTTTACTCAGGAGATCTTGTCTTTTTCTACTTCCCTTGTAGATTAGATCTATGTAAGTCTCTCTTAGTGTCCTCATTGTTGTCTAAGTTCTCTGGGATTGTGGTTTGTAGGCTGGCTTTCTTTGCTTTATGTTTAAAAAACACCTGTGAGTGAGTACATGTGATAATTGTCTTTCGGTGTCTGGGTTACCCCACTCAAAATAATGTTTTCTAGCTCCATCCATTTTCCTGCAAAATTTAAGATGTTTTTATTTTTTTCTGCTGTGTAGTACTCCATTGTGTAAATGTACCACATTTTCCTTATCCATTCTTCAGTCAAGGGGAATTTAGGTTGTTTCCAGGTTCTGGCTATGACAAACAAAGCTACTATGAACATAGTTGAGCACATGTCCTTGTGGCATGATTGAGCATCCTTTGGATATATACCCAAAAGTGGTATTACTGGGTCTTGAGGAAGGTTGCTTTCTAATTTTCTGAGAAATCACTACACTAATATCCAAAGGGGTTGTACCAGCTTGCATTCCCACCAGCAATGCAGAAGTGTTCCCTTTCCCCCACATCCTCTCCAGCATAAGTTGTCATCAGTATTTTTGATCTTGGCCATTCTTGCAGGTGTAAGATGGAATCTCAGAGTTGTTTTGATTTGCATTTCTCTGATGACTAAGGATGTTGAACATTTCCTTAAGTGTCTCTCAACCATTTTAGATTCCTCTGTTGAGAGTTCTCTGTTTAGGTCTGTACTCCCTTTTTGTATTGGATTATGTGTTCTTTTGGTGTCCAGTTTCTTGAGTTCTTTGTATATTTTGAAGATTAGACCGCTGTCTGATGTAGGGTTAGTGAAGATCTTTTCCCATTCTGTAGGCTGTCGTTTTGTCTTTGCTGACCGTGTCCTTTGCTTTACAGAAACTTTTCACTTTCAGGAGGTCCCATTTATTAATTGTTGCTCTCAGTGTCTGTGCTACTGGGGTTATATTTAGGAAGTGGTCTTCTGTGCCAATGCATTCAAGTATATTTCCCACTTTCTCTTCTATAAGGTTCAGTGTGGCTGGCTTTATGTTGAGGTCTTTGATCCATTTGGACTTGAGTTTTGTGCATGGTGATAGATATGGGTCTATTTTCATTTTTCTACATGTTGATATCCAATTATGCCAGCACCACTTGTTACACTTGTTAAATGTGCTTTTTTTCCATTTGATATTTTTTTGCTTCTTTGTCAAAAATCAGGTGTTCGAAGATGTGTGGATTGATATCCAGGACTTCTGTTCGGTTCCATTGGTCTTCCTGTCTAGTCTTATGTCATAGCCATACTTTCTTAGTGATGCTTCTTATGTTCAAGACATCCTCTTCTCCTTTACTTTTTTGTCCACTTGTTAACCTTTCCGAAAACACTGCCATTGGCTTGGCATGGTAGTACATACCTCTAAACGCTGGCCCTTGGGAGGTGGAGCCAGGAGGGTCTAGAGTTCAAGGTAGCTACCCAGGGAGATGGCCAGAAAAAAGGATTTTTTTTCCTATCATATTTTTTGAGCTTAAAGACCCAGGGACTTACTCTGATCCTGTTTCTGACCTTACCTGGAACCGCTCAGTGATATATGGATCTGAGATGCCATTTCTTTATTTTTATCATGCGTGCATACGTGCTGTGTGTACATGTGTACCATGGCATGTGTGTGGAGGTCAGAGGACAACTTTGCGGCATTGATTCTATCCTTTCATCTGGAAACTGCACTCAGGTGACCAAGCACCTTTACATCCTGAGCCACCTCAACACCCCCAGGGCTGACATTTCATTGTGAAAACCTATGACTTAGGTCACTGTTTCAGGAAGGGTTCCCTGCCCTTCCCCCAGCCTGCTTCATCATAGGATGCATGTAACTTTGTGTTCATCCATGCCACACTATTTCCAGACTAGGATGTCAAAGCCACGGTGTGGGACAGTGGTCACAGTAAGGTTGGGAGCCTACCTTCTTTGAACTTCGATCCGTCATTGGAAGATGTGACATTGGAAGATGACTCCTTTATAAGAGTCTTGGCCTATTTCCTGATAGGAGGAAGTAGAGGCTGGGACAAAGGATTGGACTGGGAACCACCATGAGTGTTGGTCCTGGCTCTACTGTTAACTTACTGATTGTGAATCTGAGTAAGTCCCTTCATCTTCTCAGACAATGTGTTTCTTTCACCTGTAAGTGAAGGATAAGGACCAGGTGACTCCATCCCTGCCCTCTTGGCCTGTTTGTTTCTGCCCATCTCTGCTTCCTTAGGAGAAGAAAGCTCCTGTCACAGACCAACGGTGGGGGAGAGAAGGTCAAAGCATCAACTCACCGGTTTCCTCTCACACTGATGCACGGTCAGTGAGAGGATCGTGACACCAGCCTGCAACTCCCGAGGGTTCTTTTTCTACTCCAAGCTCTTTGCTGAGAACTTGACCTGAGATCCACATAAAAATTGCCATGCTGTTTCTACTTCCAGACAAGGAAACCAAGGCCCGGAAGATTTTAGTAATTTTTCCTGGAGTTGTGTGGCTAGTTGGCAGAACAAGAATTCTGACCCTCACAGTCTGATCTCACTGCTATGTTCCTGACCACTGTATTTGAAACAGAACTATGTTTCAGGGTCAGGTCAACTACTGGCTACCTCTGTGAGCCCTGGCTAAGTAACTCAATGCGCTACATTGAGCACCAACGGCAAGGGTCTGTTGGCGGCCTGCTCTGATCACCCAAGGGAGCGCCAGAGCAAGAGAGCTGTGACCCTCTCCCTCAGCTTTTACTCTCTGTTTTTGGCAGACAAGACCACGCCCTAGGGCTCACTGTCCCAAAAGTCATTGGCTAAATGTATTGAAATCCTACCACAGGCACATGTTTGGGTGATGAGTGTGGCGTATCTGGCACATTGGTGGACTGCAAGAAAGGAAAAGGGTTAGACAAATGGATTAGGTATTCCTGGGAAGTTGTAGGTACCAGGCCCTGTTGGACAGTGTGTCTCCCCGGCTTCAGATTGCCTCCAAGAAGGAGCAGGCATTAACGAGCTTCCCTGTCTCCTTGCAGGGTGGGGCCGAGGATGCGACATTCTCATCTTCTACAGCCAAGATGCGGAGGAATGGTGCCAGTACTTACAGGACCTTTTCATATCCTGCCATCAGGTCCGCAGCCAGAAGATGCGGACATACCGGCTGGGCCCGGATACCTCCTTCTCTGCCCAGGACCTGTGGGTGTTCCGGGATGCACGGTGCATGCTGGTGCTACTGTCTGCGGGGCTGGTGGAATGTTTCTGCCAGCCAGGACTGCTGCCGGTGCTGCAGCGCGCCTTCCACCCTCCGCAGCGGGTGGTGCGGCTGCTGTGCGGAGTGCAGTCGGAGGATGAGGACTTTGAGACCTTCTTTCCGGAGTGGGCGCACTGGCAGGAGCTCACCTGTGATGATGAGCCGGAGACCTACCTGGCGGCTGTGAGAAAAGTCATTTCTGAAGGTAAGGAAGAGAGGCGCGCTCAAGAGGAATCACGTAGAGCGGCATTCTAGATCCAGGCGAAGTATCTTTGTCTGATACTTGTTGGTTATTTGTGTTAGAAAATGAGGAAAACTCTCCTCAGAGCCGGTGTCCCCCGAGGCTCTAGCTCAGGAAGAGAGAGAGAGTACTTCCTACCCCGTGCAAGGCCCTGGAGTCAATCCTCCAGAGATTTAGGTAGTTCTTGGTTTAGAACAGCCAGATTTCTGAGATGGGATAGGTTGAACCTTCTTTCTAGAATTTTCTATGCTTTGGACAACACAGAATCCAGGTTCCCTACTCCGAAGCAGGGATAGGAAGGAGAGACTTTGATGGTTATGGTGTGACTGGCTCGCCCACCAGTCCTTATCACTGCAGCCCTCCCTGCGTGCCTTCTGCTTCCACTCTCTTCTTTGCAGTGACCTGGATAGCATTTTGAAATGTCAATTAAAAAGAACCCGTTTATGGAGCAATAACCCTTTTTTCTCATCGGCCCACCTTCTGCCGTTCTCCCTGCTTCTCCTTTCAAACTGGTAACTTTCCAGTCCTTTCTGCAGGGCTAATGACTTTCCTGGGGCCAGGATATGACGCACACTCTGATTAACAGAAGCAGAAGATGAACACTGGGATGGCTGCGGGTCACAGCTTTTCTTCCCCTTTTGGCTTTTCTTTCTGGCCTTCGTGCGAGCCGTGAGCAGGCTGTGTGTCTGCCTTCTGTTTTCTTGCCATTTGAGAACTTACATACTTGGTACCAGCCAAGAACGCTGGACAACTACCGGCCCAGTTTCCCTTTGCCTCAGTAGTTCCAGGTGTAATGTGTGCATTAGTGTAGCTCATCCATACCCTCTTTCATTTCCTGATCCAAAGCCAGAATTTACCAACTCTAAGATGGGCCTCGTGGTTCCTGCGGGTTTGAAATCCCAGCTCTTTGAGAGACAGTAGCAGGAAGATCCAAAGTTCAAGGTTGGCCTGGGTTACACACAGTAAGTTCAAGGCCAGACTCTGTTTTAGGGTGGGGTGGATGAAGGTGCAGAGAGGGCTGAGAATGAAGTATTCTGGAATACTTCCTCTGCCTTAGTGTGTGCTAGGCTGGAGGTTCAATCCCCAGGACTGAAGCAAGAACAGCAACTCTATGTCCTGGTTTGCGTTCTGTTGCTGTGATAACACATGCGGACCAAAGACCATCTGGGGGGAGGAAGGGATTTATTCCAGCTTCCAGGTTTTAGTTTGTCACCAAGGGAAGCTAAAGCAGGGACTTCAGGCAGGAGCTCAAGTCAGAATCCAATGGTTGAATGCTGCTTACTGGCTTACTCCCTAAGGCTTGCTCAGCTTGCATTCTTACACAGACTAGAACCACCAACCCACAGCTAAGCCCTTCCCAGACAATCGCTCATCAAGCAAATGCTCCAAAGACATGCTCACAGGTCAGTCTGAAGATGGCAATTCTTCAGCCGAGGTTTCCTGCTTCCTGGGTGATATAACCAGTGAGTATGATCAGGTCTCAGCATAGTAGAGTCGTGCTCATTTTGTAATACAAATAACAGGTGTTTTTTGTTTTTTTGAGACACGGTTTCTCTGTAACTTTGGAGCCTGTTCTGGAATTAGCTCTTATAGACCAGGCTGTGAACTCACAGAGATCCTCCTGCCTCTGCCTCCCGAGTGCTGGGATTAATGCAAATAACTGGTGTTAATGCAAGAGATGACTCACTTGAAATGCTTGGGATCCCATTAACAATTTTCTAGAGTTCGCTCATTTTGACTTTGAAATGACAGGAAAAGCACACCATTCAGATGTGCATGATCATGTTTCATTGCTTTTTGGGAGCTGTGTGCCATGCAAACTTACAAAGAACCCAGACACACTAGTTGCTCCTCCCCAAGGGTGACTTCATTGCAGTGGCCCACGCAGCAGCGTCATTGCTGGCCACCGTGATCTGCCAATCAATTATTCAGAGCTCCCTGGAAGGATTGCCATTTCACAATATGTACTCATCATTAGTCTCTTAAACAGGATTGTGCCAATATTTTAAAAATTTAAAGGGAGTAAATTGGGAGCATGGAGACCATGGGAGAGGGTAGAAGGGGAGGCGAGAGAATGGGAGGGGAGTGGAGAAAAATAAAGAGCTCAATAAAAACAATAAAAAAATATAAAAAATTAAAAAAATCAAACAAAATTATCAGCTATAGTCCTACAGCATAAAGATAACAGCTAATATTTTGGTATGCTTCAAGGTAATCTTAATGATAGATTTAAAAATATATAATATATACTTACATAACTGAAGGAAAGTTTTACAATCTAAAAAAAATATTAAGGCAGTGGTGGTGCATGCTTTTAATCCCAGCACTCGGGAGGCAGAAGCAGACAGATCTCTGTGAGTCTGGGGCCAGCCCAATTTACAAGAGCTAGTTCCAGGACAGGCTAGAAAGCTACAGAGAAACCCTGTCTCAAAAAAAAAAAAAAAAAAAAAAAAAAGGTTTGAGAAGAAGCTCATTGAGAAAGTGCTTGCTTAACACATGTTAGGTCCCAGATAGGGTGCTGGAGGCAAAGAACTTGTACTGCTCTAGCAGAGAACCTGAGTTTGGTTCCTAGTACCCACATCAGGTGACTCTCAGCTCCTCCAGGAGCTGTGGGTTCCTAGGGTATCTATACCCACATGCACATACATGCATACAAACACACATGTGCACATATAACTAAAAGTAGGAAAAATCAATCTTATAAAGTACAAGGGGATACTTTTAATAAGATATGGGAACATCCAGTGGTGAGACATCTGCCTACATCCATCTCCTCTGGAATTTTACGATTTGCTCTATTTTACTCTGGACTATGACGACGCAGTGCGCTGTGAGGCTTCATCTCCCAGTGCTTCAGAAAGGTGAATTTCTTCACAGTAGTCCTTTTGTTCCAATAACAAACAGCCTATTGTTGGAACAAGATTATTTCAATAAGCAATTAAAATAAGCTGCTTCGTGGGAAATCTGCCGTTCAGAATCAATGGGACATATAGAATTAAGAAATGGTGGGGGGTGGAAACGCAGAGTGCTGGTGGTTACACACACAGTCAGTTAGACTCGAATTTGAATAAATGCTTCTCAAATTTTCATGTGCAAGAAGAACTTGCGGACCTTATTAGTAGCATATGTTGACTGAAGGCTGGGTGGAACTCAGCAACCTGCATTTCTCTTTTTAAAAATTGATTTATTTATTCTTCTCTCATACATTACACACCAACTGCAGTTCCCTGCTCCACTCTTTCCAGTCCCTCCCTCTGAACTTCCGACTCCCTCAGATCCACTCCTCCTCCTTTCCCTTCAGAAAAGAGCAGGAATCCCAGAGATATCAACCTGGCCTAACAAGGTCAGTAAGACTAAGCACAGACCCTCATATCAAGGCTGGATGAGGCCACTCAGTAGGAGGAAAAGGGTCCCAAGAGCAGGAAAAAGAGCCAAAGACACTCCTACACCCACTGTTAGGAGTCCCACAGGAACACCCAGCGACACAACCATAATATAGCTTTTAAGACCTAAGTCAGAGCCATAGAGGGTCCCTGATTGTCACCCTGGTGTATGTGAGACCCTGTGAGCTCTGGTTAGTTGAAGAATCTACATTCCTAGCAAGCTCCTATGCTGTTGCCAGTGTGGCCCAGGGTCCACCACCTTCAGGACACTGGTCACAGCGCCATTGTGCCTGAGCCATTTTCTCAAAGCCTCAGTTCTCTGGAAACCAGGGCAGCTCCTGTATACTGGCTGGTCTAGGTATAAAGTTAGACCAGTGTTTGATGGTTAAACTGTTAGTTTTCAACATGGAGCCCCAGTGTTCTACTTACAAAATCTGTGTGTTCACTCTGGCAGGTTTTAAACGTTCAGTTCTCTACATAAAAATGCTTCTGACTTTCAGATGGGGGTCCTACACTACTTTAATCTCTGTTCTTTCTTCACTTAATAATTGATAATTATTTCTATCTCATGAAAAAATATTTTGGAGGTTTTAAAATATCTCTAAGTTTGGCAATCTCCTTAAAATTGAACATATGTTTTAATTAGAGTCTGCAGTGTGTTGGAGTTTATCTTCCAAGTTCTTCATCTGTAAAATGATGGGGTTGGACCAGATGATGTGGAAGGTTCTTCCAGTCCCCCGGGCTGTAGAATATCATGAAGCACTTACTGCAACAATGCACGGCAGTATAGGAGGCTGTCCTGTTGTTCTGGATTCTTTGCTGGACTTGCTGGGTGATTGTTTTCAAATAAGGAAGTGAGAAAACCCAAGATATAGCACGGCAATTATTTCCTCTTTTTACCGAAGCTCTATTCTTTGCTGCAAGTCTCACTGGAATACAAAAATAGATTCTGTGAGACTATGTGGGAAAGAACTCGCTGGTGGGTGATACTGAGTTTGCTTCAGAGGCTCTTCTGTGTGTGTGTTTGCTCAGATGCCCATATGCATGCTTGCTCACATGCTGAGAGTGGAGAGAGGCACGAAAGCTTTTGTTTAGCATTGCAGCAGTGATCGTATCTGCTTTTGAAGTTGCTTGTTTATTGTCTCTGTGTGTTCAGGTGTGCAGAGGCCAGAGATTGACCTTTGGTGTCTTCCTCTATTGCTGTCCACCTTGTTTTTCAAGATAGGTTCTCTCACTGAACCTGGAACTTACAGATTGGCTAGACTGACTGCCCCCCCCACTGTCATTTCTCCAGCCCTAAGACTACAGACAAGCCCCACCATGTCTAACTTTTAGGTGGATGTTGGGGTTTGAACTCAGGTCCTTAGGCTTGTGCACAGAGTACCGTACCAACTGAGAACCCAGCCCTTGTCTGCTTTCTTCATTTGCATTATCCTCTACCTGCTTCCCCTGCCTCACCACACCTTCTATGTTTCAGGAGGTCTCATGGTATCCAAAATTATATATAATGTGTTTCCCCTTCGGTTCTCATGGGAAACTGTGAGAAGGTTTTGTCTATATCTGGTTTTCTTTGTGGACATTAACATTCCATTGGTTTTTACTTTCCAGTTTTATTGAAGTATAATTGACAAATAAAATTAAATGTACTCTAAGTACAAAAATAAGTATTTATAATACATATATAGTGTAAAAATAATTAGCATGGTCAAATTAGTTAACATATCTCCTTTGCCCGTGGTGTTGTCGTGTGTGTGCGTGTGTGTGTGTGTGTGAGCATGTGCCTGTGTTGAGAACTCTTTGCAAGCTCCGAGTAAACACTGTGGTATTATTAACTCTAACTTCTGTTTTGCACAAAAGACTCTCAGAGCTTACTCATTTCCAGACTGCAGTGTGAACCTTTGGATGGAGTGCCATCCCCCAGCCTCCATCCCCTCCCAGACCTGACCACCATGGGCTAATCTACTTCTGTGAATCTGACTTCTTTAGATTCTATGTGAACCTTTGGATGGAGTGCCATCCCCAGCCTCCATCCCCTCCCAGCCCTGGCCACCACGAGCTAAAGTGTGAGTCTGAGTTCTTTAGATTCTGTGTGTAAGGGAGCTCATGCAGTATTCATCTTTCTGAATCTGGCTCGTGACCCTTACCATAATGTCCTCTCGGCTCATTCATAGTGCAAATGACAGGATTTTCTACTGTTTTGTGGCTAAGGAATATTCCTTTTTGCAGTTTGTAAAACAAGAAGGGATATTTTCCCCAAAAGTTATATATGCTTATCACAATGCATAAATTTTTTTTTTTAAAAATTATTTTCCCTTTTCACAAATAAATGACGAGAATATGCACATGCTTCATGGCCAATTTTGTGAATCTCTGTTGATTTCTTCCCTCTCGTATTCCTCTACTGCTCCCATAGACAGAGTGGAGCACCTGCACGGAGTGTCCCTGCGTCCCATGGACTTGACCCTCAGCCTTACGGTGGGTTTGGTTGTTGAACCTTATCTACCAAAGGTTTCCCTTTGTGTCCCAGTTTAGTCTGATATATGAAACAGCTAGTAATAAGTTAAAAGCTTGAATGTGCATGGGTGTGTCGTGTTTGTGTGTGTGTGCACGCATGCAGGTGCCTTTGCCTGTGCTTTTGCTCACAGAGGCCAAAGGAGGATGTTGGGTATCCTGATTAATTGCCTTCTGCCTTACTCATTTGCAATAGGATATCTTACTGAACCTGGAGCTAAACTGAAAACCAGCAAGCTGCCAGTCCTGGCTCCTGTCTCTGTCTCCTTTCCATAGCACTAAGATTCTGGGCACACACAGCTGCGCATGGCTTTAAAAACATTTATTTTCTTGGTATATAATAGAATGGGTGCTGGGATACTAGCTTGGGTCCTCATGCTTGTGCAGCCAGTGCTCTTGCCCACCGAGCATCTCTAGCCTGGGCGAGTTTCTTGTTTTCGACAGTTACTCAGTAAAATGCATCGAACATCCTATGTGCTTTTATCCCTGCACAAGTGTAGATGGGCAGATGGTCTTACTGCCACTGTACAGCTGGGGAAACTGAGGCTCAGGAGATTCAATGCCCATGTGAAGAACAAGCAGCTCACTTCAGCACCGAAGGTTTTTGGGCTTTAGAATATCCCCCTCTTTGCCTTGCATTTTCCTGTCTCCCTTCCCCACCTTCCTTTTTCTTGTTCAGACTAGAAATGAAATAAGGGGAAAGAGCAGAGGAAACAGAGGCCTCTGTCAGCTCTCGAAACCACAGATTCCCAGACCAGGCAGAGCCCTGACGGTGTTTGTATGCAGGACTCCACCCGAGTCACTGAACCCAAGTCTCTGGGGTCAGCCCTGGGAATATGAATTTTAAAATGCTTCAGGGCCAGTTTACTCAGCAGCTCTGGCTGTCTGGGGCCTGGTGTTCCACCATTCAACTCTTCTGGTCAGAAGAGGCAGCAAACCGAGGGCTGTTCCGGGAAGTCACGGGGCAGCAGTCCCAGGGGCTCAGAGTTTGGCTGTAACTTATTGGCACAGGCCCTCAGAGAAGTCAGACCCTCTCAGAGAAGGGGAAGTTGCTGCGCTCGCTCTGTGTGGTGGCATTGTGGATGGTAAGTTATGGATGGCTTCTGGGCTTCCTTGAGGCGGAGGGGTTAGAGCTGGCTTGAGATCTGTTGGACTGGACACGTTTTGTCCCACGGTCCTGTGTGGCTGCGGACTTTCGATCTCGATCTTTCTTGGCCGTGGTTTAGATGACTCTGCGGCCAGCTCCTTGTCATAGCCTCACACCCCATCCCCCGCAGGTGCTTTCTTCATACTTCCCCCTTGGAAACGATCTGTGCTTTGGGGAAGGAGGTGCCCCGGCTGGGAGAGTGAAATCTTTCTGGGGCCACCACAAAGCTACAGTCTGTCCGAATGTCATTATGATTTCCCTTGACAAGTCCCCTGGCGGTCCTGTGAAACCAGGGCCACTGTTTGCTCTCCAAACTATGCGACTTACTGCCAAGCGTACCTGGAACAGTTAATAAAGACTCATGCCCAAGGAAAGGCCAGTGCCCGTGGAATTTCCACATCCCTTGGGACTCTAGATTTCCCCCACAAAGTTGTGTGCTCCAGGGGCAGAGGGTGGTAAGGGTGACCTCCCCACCCCCACACATTGCTCTATAAGCTAGCTGCACAACAGACTTCACCCTTCCCCTCTCCCTTCACTCAGATGTCTGTGCTCTTTCAGAGAGAGTTTCCGTGTGCCCTTCGGTTGAGAGCGATTGGTGGGCTGCTGTGGGAAGGTAGTGTGGGGTTACTGAAGGCCTCTGGGGTAGGAGTCTCAAGTTCTACCTGTCTGTGTAATTAACGGAGGTGGGAATGGTGTCATCAGACAGGGATTTTGTTTGTTTATTTGTTTGCTTGCTTGCGTTGTGGAGAGGGTCTCAACTATATAGACCTGGTCGGTCTACAACTCAATATCTGGACCAGGCTGGCCTCCAGTCCACAGAGATCTGCCTGCTTTTGCATCCCAAGTGCTTAGATTAAAGGTCGGCGCCACCACACTCTGCTTAGATGTAGGCATTTTACCCACTCATCTCTTCCTATGTTGTTTCAGTATGTTTTTTGATTCTTGTCTCCCCTGGGACCACTGTTAGTAGAACTCAGAAGGGGCCCACAGTCTCTTATTTCTGAGAT
This sequence comes from Alexandromys fortis, assembly GCF_014885135.2. Taxonomy (NCBI): domain Eukaryota; kingdom Metazoa; phylum Chordata; class Mammalia; order Rodentia; family Cricetidae; genus Alexandromys; species Alexandromys fortis. The sequence continues at coordinate 18,339,721 of NW_026067893.1, forward strand.
GCCCTGCTCTAGACATCACTTCGTTTGATCCCTGTGGTTTCTCTATAAGGCAATGCTGATATCATCTTCATCTTCAAGATGACAGAAGCAAGGTCCCAGAAACGCCATGCCTTGCTCAAGGTCACAGCTTTTTCATCTGTAGATCAGGGCCAGGAATGTCTGATCTGCCGTCTGGTGTCTAGCTTCTTTCTTTCTTTCTTTCTTTCTTTCTTTCTTTCTTTCTTTCTTTCTTTCTTTCTTTCTTCCTTCCTTCCTTCCTTCCTTCCTTCCTTCCTTCCTTCCTTCCTTCCTTCCTTTCTTTCTTTCTTTCTTTCTTTCTTTCTTCTTTCTCTCTCTCTGTCTCTCTCTCTGTCTCTCTCTCTGTCTCTCTCTGTGTCTCTCTCTCTCTCTGTCTCTCTCTCTCTCTGTCTCTCTCTCTCTCTCTCTCCCTTCCTTCCTCCCTCCCTCCCTCCCTTTCTCTTTTTCTTTTGGGTTTTTGAGACAGGGTTTCTCTGCAGCTTTGGAGCTTGTCCTGTCCTGGAACTTACTCTGTAGACTAAGCTGGTCTCAAACTCACAGAGATCAGCCTGCCTCTGCCTCTCGAGTGCTGGGATTAGAGGTGTGCACCACTACTTGTCTGGCATCTAGCTACTTCTTTATCCAGCTGGCAGGGTCAATCTTTCCTCTGATGGTGCTTGTTAGGCTGTTCCCAGAGCCCCACGCTGGGGTCAGGTGAGACCTGCTGCCCCGTGTCTACATCCCAGCATGGTCTAAGATACACACAGTGCATGTTGCGTGGGAAATTTTCTAGTAGTTGCTGTTAGAAAAAAAAAATGCTGTAAAAAGATAGGCAAAATTAACCTTCGGATTTATTTAGCTCAGTCTATTTTTATTTTAATAGACATTAAGTATAAGAGCTACTTAGGGAGCAGGAGAGATGAGTCACATGGCATGTGCTTTAAAACACGTCTACCATAGCTCCTTAATTATTTATCAGTGCAGTCAGTCACTGAGGAGTTTTTGATGAGTACCTGCCAGCTGCTATCCTGTTGTATGGTTCTCCTCTTCATCCTCCTCTTCTCTCTCTGGTCTCTCTTTTTGTGTGTGTGTGTGTGTGTGTGTGTGTGTGTGTGTGTGTTCTTTCTCAGTAACCCTCCCCCATTTTTGAAACTTCCTGTATTTTCGAAATTATTTTAAATGATGTGTATTATTTCTGTGCCTGTGTATGTGCATGTGAGTGTAGTGTGTGAGGAGGCCAGAAGAGGGTACTGAAGGGGTTGTGAGCAGACAGACTTGGGTGCTGGGACTGAGCTGAGGTCCTTTGGAAGAGCTCTATGCACTCTTACCCACCTCTGTGCTCAAACTTTCTGTATTTTGTCACCTGCTTTGCTGTGTTCCCAGGATCTAGAAGTTCAGTGTTAACACAAATTGTCTCTGCCGAACAATAGGGCTTCTGCCTTTGCTAATGACCAGTCACCACCTGAAGTGGTGAGACGGAGCTCCTGGCAGCCTTTGTGAAGACTGAATCACACTGGGGCACTTGATTGCAGGAAATCATGCCTGGGTCGGGTCCTGGCCAAGTAGGTTATTGTCTGTCAGTGAGGCAGACTGCCGCAGACTCCACCAAGACCTGGACCACTCTCTTCATGCTAATATGGAAACCAATAAAACTGATTAAAGGGGAGAAACAAGAGACAGAAAAGTGTGCCTTTATAATCTTAGTTAGACATTTAAAAGGAGTACTTATCCATGCTGATAGGCGTATCTATGAGGATATGCTCTTAGTTTCTTTCTAGAAAGACACACAAGAAACCGCCCCAGAAGGGTACTCTTGGTAGATGGAAGGCATTTTGAACTTTTGCTGTAGATGTTTCCCCAATGTTTTATTTTTTCTATGTTTATGATTTCCTTTCAGTTAGGAACCTTCGAGAAAACAATGATGGGGATTTTGTATATGTAGAGGAAGGTGTTGGGTTTTTATCCTCTGTTCCAAGTAGGCTGAACTGAAGATTGAGTTCCTTGTGAAAACCCCTTTGGCCTCCCCCCTCCCCACCAGACAGGTCTTCTGGTAAGAGGAAGTAACGTAGCGTTGGTTTGCGCCATTGCTGCCAAGTCTGCATTGTCGCTCACCTGGTGTGGCCCACGCCTGTGAAGAGTGAACTGCTGTTTCTAAGAGAGCGAATAGGATCTGACTCTTGTTACGTTTGTACTAATGACCTTTGTTGCTGCAGTCTCTGTGGACTCCTAAAGTGCACAGATGGACACTAGCTGCAGCTGGCAAGTCACTTGGCTACTCTGGACCTCTTCCTGTCCTCTTTAAAATTCTAGGGTGGGGGTGGTATAGAGATATGAGTTGGCATCTCAGACGCTTATAGCCATGAAATCCCATGATTTTGGTTCTATAGCATTTTACATACTTTCTCTTCCATTTCTGTGTCTCAAAGCGAGACTTTCCTAAACGTCATCAAGTATATTTACAGTGCATTCGTTTTGGCTCAGAAGTCTTTACAACAGGGCTTAAGCAAAGCCTGAAGTGATTTCTCAGTGGTTGCTTTCAGTTTATGGACATTAGCAGCTCAGTCTTAGACGGTAGCATCACATCCTCATCCTATGGGATGGTAGGGCTTGTGCAGCTAACATTTTCCTTTTTTCCCTATGTTCTGCAGGAAGATACACACATGTGGGTTCTTAGGATGATGATGGGGACAGGGGAAATGAGGGCAGGTGAGCGCATGACAGAGCAGTTCTGTTAATTTCCCCCATTACCGGTTTTCACAGCTTTTCGATTTAGTTTCCACCAGTCAGTCACATGACCAAGAGTATGGCTGAGAGGCCCCCAAGTAGGATGGTTTAATACTGTGAATGACTGTTGACTTGACTATTTAGAGAAAATCACTACAGCCACATTTAAGCTTGTCATATGGACTTTTGGGCAGAAAACTATCTGTTTTAACAATTTCCAAAATGTAAACTTGAACAAAAGGTAGCTTGCACACAAGACACAGAAAAATGAACATAGTTAGTAATTGAGGAAAATGGCTTCTTTTGTGTTGAGGAAGAAAGACAGACGGGGACTTTCTGGTTTTACTTTTTCATGCTTAATATAAATGAATAGTCTACACAGATGATGTTTTATACATGTATGTGCCTGACGAGTGGTGGAAGGACCGATGGCTGGCTGGGTTGGTAAAAACCAGTATGGGGCTGTTTGTGGTACACTTGGTCTCATATTGAGCATCCCAGTTGACGAGGAAGATTTCTCCATGTGCATCCTACCGTGGGGCCCACATTGCTGGTGGCTTTTGCATTGTTGACCATTGCTTGCTGTGGAGTGGTTTGTCTCGGGACACACAATCCAGATGTTTGTAACAGTTTATCCAAAGGTCTGTAGAGTACATTAATTTTATCTTGTGCCTATACTTAGGCATGTAGAACTGCTTATCCCATAAAAGAACAGAGGAAAAAAGCCTGAGGTCCACTGGGATGTATGCAGATCCATAAGTAGTCGAGATGAAATTGTGCCTTTTTTTTTCTTAAAAAAAGGGATCATGAAAGTGAAGGTATCTGTAACTTGGAAGAAACTTCTAGAACTGGCTTAATTTCGTTTTTGGAATTTGTCATCTGAATGTGTGTGACCTTCCCATTGCCTTTCCACAGTTATAGTTGTATCCGGATCTTATATAAAATAATGGGGGAGAGGCCGCACATTTTGTCCAACAAGGTGCTAGTTTCACAAGCAGCCTGTGGGCTCTTTCGTGAACATCTGATAACACAGGAAACAGAGAAGGAGGCCTATGATGAAATGAAAGTGCTCTACTTTAAATTAAACTAAAATAACTTTCCACTTACATGGAGAGCTAATGGTGGAAACTGTGTCTGTAGTCAAATAGGACATGCATTAAAAATAACGGTGCATGTATAGGATGTTGATTTTTTTTTGAGATAAGGTTTCTCTGTGTAGTCCTGGCTGTCCTGGACTCACTCTCTAGACAAGGCTGGCCTCGAACTCAGAGATCTGCCTGCCTCTGCCTCCAAAGTTTTGGGATTAAAGGCACGTGCCACCGCTGATCAGCTGTTGAGATGATTTTTTAATCATATAAAATGTGGGAAAACATTTATGTTCTAGGATATTTCCACCTGATATCCCCAAACTAGCCAACTTGTTACTTGTTCTGACTTACCCCCCTTTCATGTTCTGACGCATTTGTCAAAGCCTTGGTTTGTTTCCAGAGGTCTCCAGATGTGGTTTATACTTTTGTGAGATGTCTTTTAGGAAACATGCAGTACTGAAACTATTGTACCGTAAATCAGCAGTCTAAAGGTTTATTTTTGTTTTGAAGTTATTTGGAATTCTGAGTCCTCATGGATTATATAAATCCTAAATGTTACATTGCTCCAGTCCTCCCTGTGGTCAAGGTTGTTTGGGTAACTAGACATTGCCCATACTCCGGAAGCCATCAAACTTTAGAGATTCTGGTGGGAAAACTGAGAAGTAGAGCAAGCAAGGTGGAAAGACAGAATATGAACAACAGAGAAGAAAACTTTTAGAGTCGCCTGTCCCAATTCTTTGAGCAAAGTTGATGCAGATGGCTTAGATTCCTTTACTCTTAGGATGCGGGGCAGAAAGGAGACAGTTTGTATTTCTATCCAAAAGATATCATTGAACTTTATGGAGTGACTCTCATGGGTGAGGCATCACATAAGATCCAAAAGAAACTTGCTCAAAGAGTGAGATTCAAATCCTACCCTAATGAAGTTCATGTGTCATACCAGGAGAAGGGCATTCAACAGCCACCGACACACTAACCAACCGCCAAGAGAAGCCAGAAGGCTCCATTTAACTCAGGGAGGTGTTCCAACATTCCTGGAAATCCTTTTAGAATAGTTACTTACATCATCTTTTAAGGGAAGGATGTGTGCCTTGAGCATCCATCCTGAAAAAAGAGAATGGGCCTGGCTTATATTTACTGCAGATGTTCTGCTCAGGGTCATTAGTGGCAACCCAGAGTTAATCACGGCTCTCAGGGTAATCATTTTCTCAGAATAGTGATCAGAACAGTATAAGAGCAGAGTAGCGTCCTCAGGCACTCCGTTTTAAGCTAGTATCTTGCTTGTTTCTAGACTGCAGGGATGCTGCTATGTGCATACTGACATAGTCCCACAGCTTGAAAAATCTCTAGTTTATCTACATGTGTGCTGTTTGGGAAAATGGACCAAAGGTTAAGTAGAAAAATAATGCATACAAAAAGAAAATCAACTAGGGCTAATGTAAAAATCCAAGAAAAACGATGGAACCATTAAAAATAAGAGTCTGTTTCCAGAGCAGTATTTGTAGGACCTGGTGGTTTTAGCTAAAGGCAAGCTAAGCAAAAGCCCAGAGGAGAAAGTTCAAAAAACAAGCCCATGCAGGCTCAGAGCAGATATTTTCACATTAGAGAAGAGACTATTCTGCCCTTAACTGTTTTACTTAACTGGAAAACTGTTTGCCATTTTAGTGGGAGGCAAAGGAGCAAGACTAAGTATAGTTATTCATCCAGCCACCTAGTCATTCAGTCATTCAGACAGCCTTCTACCCTTCCTGCCACCTAGCTGACCATCCATTCAGCCATTCACCCACCTACCTACCCATTTTGTCACCTAAACATCCACCTACCTAGACATCCATCTACCCACTCATCTGTCTAATCATACCACCCATCCATTCACTCTCTATCTACCCATTCACTCATCTACCCACTCATCCATCCATCTACCCACACCACCCACCTGCCATCCATCCATCCACTCATCCATCCATCCATTTATCCATCCACACATCCACCAATCCATCCATCCGTCCATCGTCCATCCACCCAGCATCTATCTAACCACAATCCATTCGTCATCTATCCATCCATCCATCCATCCAACCACCCACCCAACCATCCATCCATCCATCCACTCATCCATACATCCATCTATTCATTCATTCATTCATTCATTCATCCATCCTTCTTACGTCTATTCATTATAAAGTTTGTTTTTAATTTCTGTACTATTTATTAACTAAATCTCAGGAGAGCCAGGGCTTAGTTCACTAATTCCAAGAGGTAAAACAGTTCTTGTCACATTAAAAGCCCCCCATACATTGTTAAACTATTGAATGGAATGAGTGGGGAATTTCAAGTTCTGTCAGACGAGGCATTACTAGCGGATGACTTTGTCATGGCGAACGCTGTTTCATTAGAATCATGAGATCTATCTTGAGATTTTTGAAGGCCTGCATTGGAACAGTCAGAAGGGCAAAACCTTTTCTTTGTTTCCACAGGAGACAGGACAGGGGTGGGGCTAAATCTACAGTGGTGGCAGCAATACCAGCTTGGGGGACTCAATCAGAAGCCAGCTGGAGAGTGGGTAGCTAAAAGGCATGTACTTAAATTTCACGGGAAAGGTTGACTCCATAAAAGGAATTTTTTCTGATATGTGTAAGGTGTTTGATTTAAAATTTAGAACCAGGAAAAAAAAGTTAAAAAATTGCAGTGTGTTTCCTGGGTATGGCACAGGCCTGTAGAAGCCCCAGGACCTAGAAGGCTGAAGCAGGAGGATTGAGAATCCGAGGTCAGCTTGGGCTGAATGGTGAGTTACAGACCACACTGAGGTATATAATGAGACCCTCTCTCAAAAATCCAATAAACAAACAAAAAGTAGTAAATTTGAAAATGTTTGATTCGGGTTGGATTGGTGAGACAGCTGAGAGGTAAAGGTGCCTGCTGGTGGGAGGAGGGCAGACACTGAAAGTTGTCCTCTGACATCTACACATATATGACAAACATGAATGTACACACACGCATACACACACACTTCCTCGTGCACACACACAACATGCACACAAATAAAAAGAATTTGATCACAACTTTCATTTTTAAAAGGAAACCAAAACATCAAAATTAAATCTGGTCTTAATTGTGTAGAACCACACCAAGACTGAACCAGATGTTTGCTGTGTCTCATGCAGGGGGTTTGGATATATCTTTCTGAATTTTTCTCATACAGTTTTATGCTAGAACAATATGTTTTTCCTTAGATTAAATTAACTTTTTAGAATAACTGATGAAATACAATTCACAGCATGTTCAACTTTTCCAATGCCTCATCTCTATCATTGTGTTCATTCTTGTCATTTGTTTATTTTGAGGAAGCCTTGCTTAATAGTCCAAGCAGGTCCTGAACTCTTTTTTTTTTTTTTAAAGATTTATTTATTTATTATGTATAAAACATTCTGCCTCCATGTATGCCCACACGCCAGAGGAGGGCGCCAGATCTCATTACAGATGGTTGTAAGCCACCATGTGGTTGCTGGGAATTGAACTCAGGACCTCTGGAAGGGCAGACGGTGCTCTAAACCACTGAGCCATCTCTCCAGCCCAGGTCCTGAACTCTTAACCCTCCAGCCTCAGCCTGCTAACAGCGGGGATCCAAGGCATGTACCACTGTGTTCAGTTCTGGTCACCATTAGAATGTGTTCCTATTAGTTTTGGTTTGTTCAGAAGGTACAGTCTTCAATGACAGTGCTTTAGTGTCACTTCTCTCTGTGTGTGTGTGTGTGTGTGTGTGTGTGTGTGTGTGTGTGTGTAAGAAGGTTCCCATGCAGTCCATACTGGTCTTGATCTCATTATGTAGGAAAGAATAACTTTGAACTCTTGGTCCTCTTGCCTCCATCTGCGTAGAATTGGGATGATAGGCATACACCCCCCACTCCTGTTTAGATCCAGCAGTTTCCAAACACCACTTCCATCAGCTTTATACTTTCATCTGCTTCTTTTGCAACATCTGGAATTTCTTGTGAAATCAAGTGGCTTTGCATTTATATTTTATTGTGGAAAAAATCTTAAGTCTGATAGAGAGCAAGCATTAAAATTGATACATGCATGAGTGTATGCATCAGAAGTAACCAAGAAGACCTGCTGGGGTTGCTCAGCGCGTGAGGATGCATCAGAAATGACCAAGAAGAGCTGCTGGGGTTGCTCAGCGCATGAAGATGCATCAGAACTGACCAAGCAGAGCTTATGGGGCTGCTCAGCGTGTGAAGACGCTTGCCATCAAACCTTTCATCTTGTGTTCCTTGCCTGGAACCCCCGTGGTAGAAGGAGAGAACCGACTCACTTAGGTGGTCCTCTGACCTCTTTGTGCATGCCTCAGTATGTGTGCCATACACCACTCCCAAATAAGGAAATGAATGCTAAATTTTTAAAAATGGGCTAATATATGAGAGGTATTTAAGTAGGGACCAATTCTGAAAATGAGTTGATTTTGCTAGTAAATTATTTTATGTTGTAAAAAGGTGGCTTCTTAATGCCATACTGACTACAGGGCATTGGAATAGAGATATTTAAGAAATAGCAGGGTTGCCAGAGTTGGAAGCCACTTGTATGGCTCAGAACACCAAACTTCATTTCGCTAAGCAAAGAACTACGGGACTGAACATCCTAACACATGGGCAGTTCATTCCATTAAAGAGATTGGTTGGGAAATTCTGCCACTGTTGTTGGAGTTCTGAAGAGAAACAGTCTCAACAGGTTGAAACAGTGTCCCCAGGCCAACAGTTGAGCTGCACGGAAAACTCCTGAACAAATCCACTGCACCACTGTGGTCTGACAAAGGGAAAGGGTGGCTTCCAGGGACTACGTGAAGAAGATCTGGAGGCCCGAAGTGACCACAAGCTCAATTTTCCTCGGCAAGGTGGTGTACTGTGTGAAGAAGTCTCCAGTCACTCTTCAGAACAGTGGCCAGATGCTAAAACAAGCCCCACTAATAATATATACAGACCCCTACTGTAATCTATCTAGAGTGGCCATTCCCAGGAGAGGAGGAGTGGGGAGAGAGATGGGCAGAAGCCAGGCCCTCCACCCTGAGCTCAGTCCTACGGGCTACACTTTGCTGTCCTGATAGAGATGAGCTCGAGAAGACAGAATTCCCAAAGCATCTGCAGGAGCTAATGGAGGAGCAGGCATCCTGTTGTCGGGCCAGCCTGCCAGGGCAGGTTAGGGGTTAGAGTCGGGGGGAGCTGAAGACAGAATTCTGGGAGGGTAAAGGAAGAACACGTGTGGAGTTTTTGTTGTTGTTGTTTTAATTTTAATAAAGCATTAGGTTTAGAACAAAATGGTATTTGGAGGAACTGTCAGCTAGAGGACTGGCCCATGGCCTTTCATTCAAGATTAACCGCAGGTAGAGAACTAAATGGTTACACATCCTACTTAAATGAGAGGTGGTTAGGGTGGTACATCTGCTATTAACTTGATCTAATCCTTCCACAATACATCCATATTCCTGAACAACATGTTGGGTATGATAATAAGAAGAAATTTTTGTCTATTTTTAAAAAAAATAAGTGGAATCCATATCAGATTTTATGGTGAGATAGTACAGTATTTTCCATGGGTACATGCATGCTTTATGACAATACCATCAGCTGCTGAGTTCCTCTGACATCTTCTAGCCCTTTGATTGTTATCAGCAACCCCCTCTCTGATCAGTGCTGATGAACCATGAGGGAGTGTTTATGGACGCCTCATCTCCAGTGTGGGTGAGAAAGAGGCCAGTTAGAGGGAGCAAAAGCTCTTGACAGCAGGGTTGGTCCTACAGTGCACAGTGGCAATGCCATGAAGTGTTCGTGGGACAGGCGGCGGCGTTGTGTGTCCCTCAACTAGCAATATCTTCCTGGCAGTAAACAAAGAGAAAACAATGTATGTGATCCTGCAAGGTTTCTTACAGCAAATTCTTATCCCTGATCTACTCCTGTTTTCTAATAATGTCTATTCCAAACAGCTCTCACTAGCCTCCCAACCATTGCCTACCAAAATGCCTCTCTCCAGGCCCGTGTTTCTGCATAAAGCATTGATGGGATGAAGCAAGGGATGATGGGTAGATTCAAGGTGTGGTTTAGAAAGGGAGATGCGGTTGGAGAGATGGTTCAGCTGGTAAAGGCACTGACTGCCAAGCCTGACAACTTGAGTTCCTACCACGTGGTAGAAGGAGAGAATTTACTCTTGTGAGTTGCACACACACACACACACACACACACACACGCGCAAGCACGCACACACGCGCTTACACATGTAAAACATAAATCGGGAAAGAAAAGAGGGTAGGGAAATTTGTATCTTTTTTGTTTTCATTCTTCTCTTTACTATATATCCTAAAACCTTCTGTGAGTTTTTTTTTTAAGTTACTGCTACTGCTAATATTTGTGGTTTGGGTGATCAAAGCCAGACTCTTGCACATGTTAGGCAAACATTCCAGTGCCAAGCCGCCTCCCTAGCCCTACTCCACATTCTCCTACCCGTGGGTTTTCTTGTAGACCTCAAGAGTGGGTATCCTCACGGAACATCCACTCACACGGAATTCCAGTTTGGTTCTCCAGCCAGAATGTATGCTCTGGAGGAGCAGGGCCGGTATGTTATCCCATGGGCTTCTCTGTTGTGCCTAGCTCAGTGTGAGCACTTGGCGCTCCTAGGAAGTACAGTTTGGTTAGCACACAGATTCATAGTTACTTTCAGTCAAAGCTGCTTCCGAGCAGGATGATTAAATTACTCTCTCCTCAGGGTTACAGTCATTATCTGTCACACATTTACACCAGCAGCCGACACCCCGACTTACTGAGAAAAGAAATACCCTGGGAACACTCACAGTCTAAATAAAGAATCAGAAGCAGCTTCAGGATGTGCTCCTGTGATCCTGTTGCCCTCTCGTTAATATACATTTATTATATAACGCCCACTCAGAGAGCCCAGTAGAGATGTGTGCAGTGCGGTGCTGCAGAGGGACGGCAGATTCCGCAGCAAGCACAGCAGTTGCCGTCAGGAATCCTCAGAGCTGGGTTGAGGAGATGGGTAATCTTGCAGAGGACGTGGGTTTGGATCACAGCACCGGCATGGCTGCTCACACACAACCATCTATAACTATAGTTCCAGGGGAACCAACATCCCTGCACATACATGCACATACACAAACATACATAAACATAAGTAAATAAATACTTTTTGAAAAAGCCTCCTTAGAGCTAAGTTAGCGTATGGGCACATTTGTGCTCTAGTAGCTAGTTCACCAATGGGCACGCACCTCACATGCTACCCTGTGTTGTGTGGACTAGATGTGACAGTTCTGTCTATGATGGGGACAAAAGGAGATGCTGTCATTTTCAGTGCAGAAGACCATCATTTGCTGCCAGCTCAGCTATAGAGGTGGCACCAGAGCAACTTGGCATCAGACCCTAGGAACAGATGTGGTGGTCACCGCCCTTTCTACCTGGGTGGGCCTGACCGCAAGCCCGCCCTCAGAATTAGGGGAGGGCTGAGGAGTGCCTTCTCTTTACTCAGTTCACATCCTGTGATCAGTTTGTGTTGCTCTAATTGGATGACCACCGGGATGACCAACCAGAGAGCACGTGGGGCTTGTTTGAGATTTGACCCTGGTCATCTAAGAAACTCTGAGAAAAAGCAAGATGTAAGTAACTTGCAAGCTGGCTTTTGTGGCTTTTGTGGATATATTTATTTATGTTTTTTCAAAAGCAGTAAGCCTTCAGCTCTAAGATGCTCAATATGACATTCTTTGCTCCTTTTGACCACAAAAGCCACACATCCGCATCACTGTCAGGAGGCTACGGCAGAAGGCTGTGATCTTCCTACAACCTTGCTAAAAGAAAAGCAAAGAGTGGAGGCGAAATCTCCAGTGTAGGCTGCAGTGTGTACATTGTTCAGACGCTGTAGCTCTTACAAAAGCATTTTTGCCTCATCCTTGGATTGACTTCTTCATTGGCTAAGTGGTATGTCCAGTCACATGACCATGACCATTTCCCCCCCCCCCACACACACACCTTTTTTTAATGTGTCTTGGTGCGTTTTTCCCAATATGGGATGTTTTGGAATGGGTCTCACCTCTCACGGTTACTTAGAAGGCAATTGCTTTGTCTTGAATTTTTCCAGCTGTTCTCAGAGCCCTTAAGATTGTTGACACAGGTTCATGGGTCTTTGAGAGCACTGGCATTTTCTCTCTGATAACTAATATGCATCCTTCTCAGTAGCTCATTGGCACACAGGTTACCCTCGGCCCCAGCCATGGTCTAGACTATCTTGTATGGTGGACACACTGTATGGGGCAGCCTGCTTGCGCCAGGTCAGATTTCATTAATGAATCAAGGTATCTATTCTTACTGAGCTGAGACTTAGCCTTGGCTCTGACCCCAGACAGGTGCAGAGGATCCACTACTATGGACCCCTAAGAGGAAAGCTATACACTGCTTACACACACTAGATGTAATGAATATGCTTTCTCATGTCTAGGCATATCAGATATTTTGGCAGATACCTGGAAACAATGCCTTTCTTGCTCACATTGTCTAACTAGTCAGCTTTTGTACGAAGAGAGTGAGCCTCTTTAATAACTGCCCTCTTGGGTTTCACAGTCTCTGACTGTCAGGTTTTTGAGGGTGGAATTCAGTTGTTTTCTCCAAAGTGGTGAAGTTTCAGTGAAAGGCATTTTCAGAAACCTCCAGTGTCTTCTGCAAAGGCCTATTACATCTGATGAACGGAAGCGTTAATTACCAGCTTCTAGGTTTGTTCTGGTGTCTAGGCTGAGGTCATAAAAATGAATGGCACGACATTGTGACTGGCATTATCTCCTATGTAGACAGGAAACCTTGAATATTTATTCAGAGGAAATGTGTTAAACTTTCTGTGACATTTTAGTGCAAAACACTTGCCATATGATGAGTTAGAAGAAGTCTTTACTGAAATCTCTTCTTTGCATTAGATGCAGGTCTAGAGGCCCCCACTGCTCTTTAAATACCAAACGAACGAATATCTGGGCTGTTAGAGAACACTGCCTGCTAGTTTGTAAGTAAGATCAAGTTGCTTGGCTTCGGAAAAATGACTGAGTTTCATTGTCTTAATTTTCGGACAGCAGTAGGGAGCTAGGCGATGAGATGGGTGGGTGGCCATTCCTTTACTAGTGGTGCTAGTGTTGGTAGAAGTATGTTTTTATTGGTCATGGGGATATTTCCAAGGGGTACCTTTGCTGATCTTTTTCTACTTAGAGCATACATTCCTAGTATCTGTAAATATCTGTGTCTTCTACTCACCGACGAGAGAGTAGGATTTCTTGGGTAGTCTTGCATGTTCCCTCCAAGGCTTGTGCTGTATGAGCGGTGGCATAGCCCCTCTTCTGTGAGCAGGCGAATCCTAGAGATTTCAAGGCATTTCCCTATTACACACTAATGATCAAACCGAACCTTTTGTTTGCCTTTGTTCCAACATGGTAAACGCAGCTCCTTGAAATTAACAGGATTTTCCGTCCTACTTCGGAGTCCTGCCTTGGGGGCACCTTAGGGAGGACAGTTGTCACACTTGTGAGTCTGCCCTCCTTTGATCTCAGCAATTTCTACAGCGAAGCCAGATCTTCTAAACTTTCACAGTGTACCTTCTCCAGCCCAAGGAACTAAGGACTGGTGCAGAGGGCTTAGAAACCAAATATAGCTTTTAAACCTCATTACCATCTATTTAAGTGTTTTTTTTTTCTAAATAGGTTTTTGCTATCTTTTGAATAGCTTGGATTTGTCATTAAAATGAATGCAGTTTTTTTTTCTTTTCAGAAATAGATTATATTAGAGGGGGAAAGTTGTATCTGTGTGATGGTTGCTATGGTGATGATTGAATGTAAATGTCAGTTTATGTATGTAAAACCGGTGCTCGGGTTTTGATTAGAGACCAGAGGCAAGGCTTGGTGTCAGCTGGTGAGATAGCTAGAGAACACCTATTAATGGAGAAAACTTTTTAAAAAGAACAAAAAGGGCCATTGAGACCCCTGCCCACCTGTGTAACTCAGCGTAGAATAACTAATTAGGTGTGGCAGTAACAAAATAGACCAACAAAAAAGATGTGCTTCCGTCCTTCCTGGACGATTACTTTGCTGAGGAAATTAATCAGAGAGGTCTGGGAAGAACAAGGTGGCTTGCAAACATGAATCTGTGTGCCAGGTTTCCTTGACTCTTGGAATGGATTTGGTGCATGAGACAGGAGTGTGGAGGATCAGATGGAGGGGATGGGCAAGGCGGTCCTAACAGAGCCTTCAGCCTCAGAGCCTTTCTCTTACCAGGATTAGGAAAACTCCAGTGATGCCAGGCTACCGCAGTCCAATTGTCAGAGTTCTAAATGCGCCCAGAGAATAGGCTTCCACTTCTCACTACCCAGTGAGAGTGCAGTCAGAGATTAAAGCTAAGGCACACAAACGCCTCTCAAATCTGAACAGATGTTCATTTAAATGCCGCCAGTGCTGTCTCCTGAGTTCTCACGTGTTGACACGCGGTTGCTCTGTAGCACACCTGCATATAGACGTGTGCGTAGGTGTGTGTTTCAGACAGAGTGAGAAAGTAGACTGTGGCCATTGCTTCCATTGACCGTATCAAATCAACAGAAACCTTCAAGTTCCTGGGCACAATGCCAGCAAGTCATCACTGCCCATCAGGTTAGTCACAGAGCAAGGCAGTGAAGACTCCTATGGTCCATCCATGATTGGGGACTTGAGATGATGTTTAGTGTCTCATGAGCAGTTGCTGCTGTTGTGCCTAGGTTATATTTGTGTTTTTATTTAATGTTCTCCACTATGACTCGTCTGCACAGGAGCCACCAGACTTGACCACCTGGAGTCTAGAATCATACACTTGGGCTTTGGGAATATGCAAACGCCCTAAATAGCTCCTTTGAAGTTTACTTAGCTTCCAGAATGTTGTTTCTCATCAATGCTCTCCTAAGTGTCAATATACACTGATCTCTGCATAGCCCGGGCTGATGGCCACCTCTAAAGGAGTCTCGAGGGAAATGGGAGGCTCTGGCCTTAGACCCCATATCCAGGTTTTCTTTACTCTAAGATAAATCTGGAGGTCAGACACCACATTGCTATGGTCTGATCTGTGACCCCGCTTCCCCTCTATGCACACACTGGAGGCAAAACCCCCACAACTCCAGAGTGTGAAGAACAAATGGGGTAAAATAGAGTTGTAAAGATAAGTCCTTAGCCCTTGTGACTGGTGTCCTTTCAAGAGGAGGGAGTTAGGACAAATACAAGCACACAGAAGAAAGACCATCGGAGGGCACAGAAGGCAACCGTCACCTGCAAATCAGACCTGGTGGGATCTGATTCCATGGATACGTTGGTTTTGGACTTGCAGCTTTAGAGTCACGAGAGACTCTGTGACTGTCATTTATCCTGCTCAAGCCTGTGGCATATGTCACGGCAGCCTGGAAACGCTAGTATGAATTTAAAGATGGCTCAGATGTATAGGTGATTGGGTAGTAACTAAATGAAGGACAGAGCATTATTTAAATGATCCTGGTCTAGCTCAATTGATCCTAAGCTCTGCTTTCAAGTTCATGAAACCAGTTAAACTACTGAGGCCTGACAGAAATTCCACGTGGCTCTCACCTACAAAAACAGACTGTGAGGTTAACTATTTATTTAAAAATAAGAACGTGCTATAATAAAAAATATGTTTCCAAATCCTGTAAATATTGTAGTCTTACTATAATCTATCAAGAATGGTGGTCCAGGTGCCATCATTTTAGGAGGAAACTGACTGACTAGGGCATGTCCAGAGAGGGACAAGCAGGGAGTAAGGACTGCTTTCTGGGCAGGGCGGTGGCAATGTTCTCTGTCTGAGGGGGGGTTCTAGCCTACTGGAGTTGTTGCAGGCCGGTGTTCCCTCTGGGATTTATGTGCTTTGAGTATGGGGTTGATGGCTTTGTGGGATTCTCCCGCAACTGTTACTGTGGGTGACATTTGAGCTGAAGCAAAGCGAGGGAGAGACTTAGTCCATGATTGCGGGGATGGTTTGCTCTGGACCTTCTTGCGTCTACAGAGGCCACCCTCTGTAAGCCTGAGGATGGGACTCAGACTTCCTGAATTCCGAAATCTTCTGAGGAGTGGATGTCTTCATGTAAGACATTTGCATTGAGATTTCTCTTACTGGCAGCAGAGCCATCTTAACAGATTCCACAGGGGTGAACTGGAGATAAGGGTGTGATCACAGGTCGTCTGAAGCGCACCAGCTGAGTAGACATCTTGTTATAATATTCAAAGAGAAGCTGACTCTGATTCTTTAAAAATCCTTTATTGAATGTAATTTGATTCTAAATGATTGGAAAGGCTCTTTGGTGATCTAAGACTCAAAAACAATTCTTACTAACGTGTGAAAGAGAATGAAATGGAACATTTCCCAAGCATTTGCATTATTTTTAAATAATAACGGAGATAAAGCTTTTATTGGCAGAGTGTGGAGGTGGGGGAGTCCGGCCAGTGTTGTGTGGGCCCAATCTCCTCTTCCCCATTCTGGGCTCTGTGTCTTGTGCCCTCACTGCTGGAAGATGCTGAGCTCTAGCCACATGGGAAATAAACATTGTGACCAATGGGTTGGCAGAAGGTGCTGCCAGAAGGACCCGTATCATAGAAAGAGAGCCCAAAGGCCAGAGGGACAGGCAGACAGATGATGAGGGTGTCAAGAATCCCACAGAAACAAGTTTCTGCTTAAGTCCATCTTGACTCATAGACCCTCCCATAACTCACATGAAAACACCCTTTTATTTTAGAATGTGAGATGCTAGCATGATTAGGGCTGTGCTGTGGGTACTGCACATCTTTACTATGGTTCACTACGTGGCAGGACCTCTGCAGGTACCCCTCCCTCTCTCTGAGGAGACCGTTACTAGGGGAGATGCTCCCTTATCCTCATCCAGTGTTGAGCAGCTTCTGGAAGGTCCTGGATTTTATTTACAAAGTGGCAGTTGAAACTCTGTTCTCGTGATTGTGACCAGAAAGCAGAACATGTGTTCTGCAATGTTGTATCATGGACCACGCATGACCTTACCAGGTTATTGGGAAGAAGTGTTTGCAGAAGGCAAATACCTCACGTTCATGCTTACTGAGAACATGTTTGGCAAGGCCAATGGACTCAGAGTGTGGGGCTGGACACGGCCCGAGAAAGCAAATATCATTGTCCATCTGGTCTTTTTTTTTTTCTTTCCTAATTTTGTTGGTGTTTTGCCTGTATGTACATCTTTATGAAGGTGTTAAATCCTGGAGTCACAGACATGTGAGTGCTGGGAATTGAACCTGGAGCCTTTGGAAGAGCAGTCAGTGCTCTTAATAGCTGAGCCACCTCTCCAGCCCCTTCCACATCCTTCTTTTCTTTTCTTTCCTTTTTTTTTTTATTTTTGAAACAGACTATCTCTGTAATATAGCTCTGACTGTCCTGGAACTTTCTATGTAGACCAGGCTGGCCTCAAACTCACAGAAATCCACCTGCCTCTGCCTCCTCAGTGCTGGTATTAAAGGTATGCACCACCACCACCTGGCCAGGATATCTTAAAAAAAAAATTGGGTTTGCAAAGAAACAAAACAGAATTGCCTTTTCCATTGGTGAAAGAGAATAATACAAACAGGAGAATGTGTGATATGACCAGGCTAACTGCTAACCTCATAAGTGTTGTGTGTAAGGTTTCTCCCTCGTGATTGCCACTGTCTCCTGAACACTGGGCACCCAGCTGTCTGATTGCACCAGCCCCTTTCTAGCTCTCCTATGAAGGACCAGTATAGAGGAGGCCCCTGTGCATAGAGACAAGCTCAGTGCTTATACTGGAGGCCATGGGCCAAGTAGGCAGCCCTTAGGGCTTCCATTCAACTTCAGAGAGTGACCTTGCTTTCCTCTGGTGGGAAGGTCCAGTTTGGCTGTTGGGAGGCTTCAGTCAACCAATTCTTTGTGCTGTGCAGTGAGCTGCCTAACCCGAGGCAGAAAGAAACAAGGCAGACCGACTGAGTGTTGAAAAAGTCCCTGCAATGAAAATACTTATTTTGGAAGAGACAGTCTGACCAAGATTGTTGTTAATTATTAAGCAAAATCAATGTTCTTTTCAGTTTAGTTTGGGACTTATCTGTCAGGAAAACTGAAAGTCATTCCTGCAAAGGCCAAACCCCAGGAAATCACGGTGTGTTTTGGTGACCCTTTGGAGACTAGAGGCTGGATCAATGAAAAGGTTTCCTGCAGTAGTGGAAGAGACAGGTACACAGTGTTCAGTTTAGGGATCTTTTCTTTGTTAGGTCTTGGTCATGGCTGCCACCGACTCAGAATACGCCCATGGCCCCTTTTATAAAATTGCTCAGACATTTCCCCTTCCTCTGGATGTTCTGGTGTGAGCATTGGCAAAGATGGGAAGGCCTGAAATGCTCAGGGGGGCCCATAAAACCTGTAATCACTCATGGTCCATTGAGGGGCACTGCGTGATTCTAATAAGATATAGCAATCAATGGCCGGCAGTAGCCAGGCCAAGAAATAAAGTTTAAAATAATCCCCCTCCCCTCCCAAACAAGCCAGGTGTGTTTGTTCTCTCCTTATTTCCAGCAGTTGGGAAGGAGAGGCAGGATGACTGTTGTAAGTTCGAGGCCAGTTCGGTCCATGTAGCAAGTTCAAAGTACCTGGGGTTATATAGCAAATCTTTGCTTTAACCCCCTCACCAAAACAAACAAACAAAAACCCCAAACCAGTAACTTAAAATAGTTAGGATCACAGGCACCTAGGCAACAGGAGCCCCTGAGAGGAGCCTTGTCTCACATGGCCCAGGAACGATCCCTTCTAGTAAGAGGATTCCTTCTAGCACGTCCTTATAAGGACAGACAGTGGTCTCACCACTGGGAAAGACAGAGCGAAGCTCTCCAGACTCACTGGGGCGAGAAGAAGGGGAGAGGACACTGTGGCTCCAGGTAGATTCTGGTAGTCTAAGTCATCCTGGCGGCCCCTCCAGGAAATAACCAAATTGGGAAAGTCCCCTTGGCCTTTCATTTATTAGACAAACTGGTTTGGTTATTTGAGCTGTAATACTGCCAAGCCAAAGATTTTTTTTGGGCTGTGATCCATTCCTCTGTGGTGGCCTCGCAAGACTGTAACAGTGGGGTCTAACAGTAGGGTTGTCCTCAGGTCTCAGTTGTTAGTAGAAGCTGTTTGTTCACAGTGATGATGAAAATAATGGTCAGATAGACGGCAACTGTGTTTAGATTGAGCATCCAGCTTTCGGTGAACAGGGATCAACAATAACGATCCTGAGAATTAGCAATTACAATCTCCATTTTAGAATTAAATCTCCGAGAAATTAAATAACTTTCTCAAGGTGACCAGCTGCTAACGAAATCCCACGCTCTAAAGTACTGCCACACAAGTGACGGGTTTGAGAAGGTGCCTTGCAGGCCTCCAGCTGCCCAGAGTGGGACTGTCCGAGGACCCAGACCCTCACTCCACACCCGTCATGGCATTTGACCAAAAGCTGGCTCCTTTAATCCAGTGACTGACCATAGCAGGGTACATGCTGTAGCAGGCCCCTTCCCAGAAGGTACAGCGTCTCCAGTGGCCGGTGCTGGTCTGAGCTGTCGTGACGGGCTTGCAGAGCTTTCTTCAGTGCAGTGGCCGAGCGCGCCACACCAGGCTTGCTTTCCCATCTCCTTCATTTGGACTCGGGCTCAAGGTTCTCCTTGCCTCCTTCCCCCTTTTCTGTTCTCAGAAGACCTGACCTACCCTACAGTACCATGCCAAGTTTTCAGGGCTTCTTGGCTCAACCTGCTGACTGGCGTAAATTAGGGGACCGAATAGTTTCCTATTTCTCTCCATGTTCTGTCTTTAAAGCCTCAGGGCCTCCTGGCCCTGCAGTCACCCTCCCCAAGGTGGAGGTGGTGGTTTCCCTGCTAGTAATTTAGATGGCTCGTCTTATCTCAACCATCGATTCATCCATTCATGCAAGAAGCACTTATTGATTTCTCACTATATTCTCGGCTCCGGGGACATGAAGACGAATGAATGCCAGGGAATCTACTCTCAAAGAAGAGCAATTTGGACACCAGATAAACAGCACTAATTGCTTTAACTTGGTCAGGCGCTTTCCAGGTTTCTCAGAGCTCCTGGATGTTTATCACTTCATCCGTAAAAGCCTTGAGGTGGGCCAGGCGGCCATAAAAAGTCTCTGAAAGAGAAAAAGCTGGAGGTTAGGAAAATTCAGCTCGTAAATGACAGGTAGGACTTGAGCCCAGGCTTCTGTGGCATAGGTGGGCGACTTTTCCCGAGTCCCTTGGTAACCATGTGTGCTTGGGGAAACAGTAAGTCCTTAGAAACTTGGTCATAATAGCCCAGGTATTTATGTAGGGGACAGCTAACAGATCTTGGATTAAAGGAGTTGCAGTTTTTAACTTGAAAGTTTGAAAATTTTTAGTTGTTGTTGTAGTTTGTATCACACACAAATACAGAGAGGTCAGGGTGGGGGTGGAGGGTCATGTGGTACCATGTGCATATGTCAGTCCAACTCCCAGAAGTCATTTCTCTACTACTGTGTGGGTCCTAGGGACTGAACTCAGGCGCTCAGGTAGAGCTAAGCCCCTTTATCAGCCAAGTGTCTCACCAGCCCTTAAAGCAGAATTTGAAGGCCGTAGCAATTTGTGTTTCTTTAATCCTGTTACCAAGAAACATCACACTTCACCTTGACCATGTTACTAAGCGAAACCAGCTTTTCAGACAAGAAGGAACGAAGGAAAGGCTCTCCTTAGAAATGGAAAGTGAAAGCGCAGACTTCAGCGGCCAAATGCTAGGGGTCAGCGGAGGCGGGGAGTAAATGTTGCCTGCCACTTTCCGGAAGTTTCTCCATTGGGTTGTGGAGGTGCAAAAGGAACAGGATTTTAATCTCAAGTATCTAAGCTTTATTTTATCATCAAGGCTTGCCTTTGGCCTTCACTTGGCTGGGGTGAAACTAATAAACCACACAGCCTGCTCCAAACAAAGCCCATTTGTCTGTCCTTACACCAGTAAATCCCGACATCACTGTTTGTTTAGATTAGAATTGATTCTCGTACCAGGAAGCCAAGAAGAGCCTGTTAAAAGACCAGTTATTAATGGCCTCATTACAAGCCTTCGTTGTGCCTTTTGAGCCAAATTTACATAGAGAGAGGAAGCACATTTATAAGTGTCGGAAACAGATGAAGAAAGAGGAAGCCTCTAGGGTGGGGGTTGGGGGCTGGGGGCGCCTGTGGCGCCTCCAGCTTTGTGAGCAACACTGGGGTTTCCTGAACAATGAAACAGGGGCCCGAGGGCCTCCAGCCCTTGCCTCTGTGGAGGGGCTTCCTCCCAGGGCTGGTCACTGGGGTGCTTCCTCTTTCGGACCTTGGCGAGGACTTTAGTTAAGGGCAATGGAAGCTTTCCTTGGCTCTTTGGGGTTGTCTGTGACTGATGGAAGCAACCTGAGAGATGCCAAGTCTGGGACAGAAACGGGCGCTTATGAACCTGTTTGTTTAGGAAGGGGAAGCCGATTTCTCCCCTTCCCCCCCACCCAGACTCACACCAGGGCACAGCGGACTGTGGCTCAGCATCAAATCCCTCAATCTGTTGGACGGTTGGGGTTACATTTTCTGAGTAGCTGCCTGCGCCTTGCCTCCTGCCTTTGTGTCAGCGGGGCCTGTAGCTGGGAGCCCTGACTTCTGAGTGCCACCCCACTGTTACACCAGCAGCTGGTGACCCAGGGCCAGGCAGAACCTCATGCCTCTGTCTCCCTTGCTTCATCTGCCTAATAGAAATGGTTACCTCTGTCTCAGGTGCCTAAGGACATGGAAAAGAATAAATATAAAAGTTCATAGGCACTGGGTAGGGAGAGAATTCCGGATAAACCTTAACTCTTGGATGAGGAGGGAGCAACTTGACCCTACTACTCAGGAATGCTTCCGGAGGGTTGAACTTGGGAGACTGGAGGACCCTGGCCCCAACTCCGTTGGCCTGAGGGCCGGGAGAGTTGTAGGTAGATCTATCCTCTGTGGACAGGGTGAGCATACGCTCTGGTTGTCATGGTAGCCTCCGCGGTGGTGCTATTTTTGTTCAAGCTGAAGGCAGGTAGGGCGGGGTAGAGAAGAGAAGAGCTGTCATTCTTCACTTGAAGAAACAAAACCAAAAATGTGAAGCTATCGCTTTGCACAGTTTATGTAGACTGATTATTTGGGGGCGCATCTGTGTAAAGGCCACAGGGACGTGAGGTTCCCTCTCCACCTGTCTGATCCCCTGATTCTGAACCCTAACTATCTTGAAGAGGACCAAAATGGACTACCCGGTAAGTATAGGAAAAACAAAACAAAACAAAACTGGTTACTTGCCAGTGTGACCTGAAAGAGACTTGGATTCTACCCAGAACTTTTTGTCTAGTTCTGCATATCCAGATGTGTTGTGCAGCCAGACAGTCTCGGGAATCTGCAGCTGGTGCACAGCACCCAGATGGCAAAGCAGGCTGGATATGAGAGGTGAGTCAGCCAGGTTCTGAGTCAGTAACACTGCAGACCTAGAGACTGGAGGAAGACGGGGTCTCCCCCTCGCTCCCTTCCTCTCTTCCTTCCCTCCTCTTCTTTCTACTCGCTTCCAGGGAGCTAGCGCAGCTCCACGAGTGTATTTAAAGTTGGAGTTGAGAATGTGCCCTTAGGATTCTATGCTGTACTTTTTGGCCTCATGAGGATGGGAGGGGGATGATGAAGAGGAAGAATACGATGAGTGATATCACCGTAGTCCCAGAACCATATTTAGTGGTAAGAACCTGGCAGCCCACCAGCTCTCACCGATAGTGTGGTGATGGCTGGCGACTGGAAGTAGCACAGTGTGGGGAGGTGACCGCTGGACTGGAAGTAGCTGGTCACTTAGCCTGCTGTGCGCACTGTTACTCTTTTTTGGAGTTCTGTAAGTGAAAGGGGTTAGTTGGATGGGAAATTCAACATTCATTAACCAAAGTGGGTGAGCGGGGGCTAAGAGAGCTCTGTGGGTGGTGACGAGAATGGAGAGGCATCGCAGTGCTTGCCAGGAAACTGTGGGGAGCAGACCGAAACTCTACCTTGAAGTCCCACCATTGGCGCCAGTCTCCTCCTGCCCCAGCTAGCTGTAGTGAACTGCTTCATTTGAGTCTATACATCTAGGACTGGGAGTCAGAGCCAAGCTCGAGGTCTTCTGTGGTGCTTTCCAGGGACCCAGTGGCCATGATGCTGCGTTTCTAAGCTACTAGCAAACATAAACGAGATGCAGGTGGTGTACACAGGAGACATGTTTATAGCCCAGTCAAGAATCATTTCTAAGCATGTAACAGACCATGCTTGTGGTGTAGTTTTTCAGACATCAGCTAATTATAGCATCTTTATTTGTTCCTGGAAGCAGATAGGGCAGGATGTTGGCTTGGAACACTGTTGGCCACCGCTTTGTGCTGTTTCATGCATTTGAAGACAGAGTTTGCAGGGTGTGATGGGGTGGTCAGCCACCCCCCTTCTCAGTTCTGACCAGACTGCAAGCGCCTGGAGTTATTTAGAAACTAAGCGAAGACAGCATTCAAGAGGCAGAGGCAAGAGGATCTCTTTGAGTTCCAGGCCAGCAAAGCTACATAATGAGACCTTGTTTTAGAAAACCCAAACAATAAAACCAACCAAACTAGCCAGGCGGTGGTGGCGCACGCCTTTAATCCCAGCACTCGGGAGGCAGAGGCAGGCGGATCTCTGGGAGTTCGAGGCCAGCCTGGTCTACAAGAGCTAGTTCCGGGACGGGCACCAAAGCTACAGAGAAACCCTGTTTCGAA
Organism: Alexandromys fortis; assembly: GCF_014885135.2. Classification (NCBI taxonomy): domain Eukaryota; kingdom Metazoa; phylum Chordata; class Mammalia; order Rodentia; family Cricetidae; genus Alexandromys; species Alexandromys fortis. The sequence goes on from NW_026067893.1 coordinate 18,363,342, forward strand.
AAACCAAAAAGAAAAAAAAAAATAGCTTAGTAGTAGAAAATGTGATTACAAAAAAGAGAGTTTAGGCGGATCCCTGGGAGTTCGAGGCCTGNCTCTGGTAGTCCAGGCTGGCTTCAAACTCACAAAGATCCACCTGCCACTGTTTCTTGAGTGCTGGGATTAAAGGCTTGTGCCACCACCACCCGGCTGAGTTTTTATCTTTTTTGGCAATAAGTCTTCAGTACGGAGACAACCCTTGTCTGTGGCTTTCTGGGAACTTAGGTTTTCCTTCCCCACATAGCCTTCCATGTGGAAGGTGCCCCCCACTGCTTTCCGGGGCAGCGGCACATCTCTTGCTGCCTCCATCACATCTCACGTCTGCCAGCATAGTCCTTCCTGTCCTTGTAGATGGAGGTCCAGTGCTAGAGAGGACACACATTTCTTGCCCTTACTTGTCTTGGTGGATGTGGCACAGGCTTTGAGTCATCACTGGTAAGCAGTGAGAATCCATCGGTGAAATAGGAGTTATGAACTATTTCATTGACTTCATTGGGAAATGCTCTATCTTTTCTCAGAAGGATCTGGTCAGCCTCCTGGAACTCTGACTTATGCTAACCAAGCATGTCTCTGTTAACTGATGCTTTCTTCGTTTTATTGAAGCTTCTTTAAACTTTGGTTGTATTTGTCATGTGGCCACACATCTCTGAGCAGTCTGGGACATTAGCTCACCTAATTCGCTTATATTTGCAGTCTCACTGTGCAGATCAGTGCTTGATAATACAGCATCACACCATGCTCAGCATTTCTCACGTGAGCCTCATCTTCCCACTCAACTTAGCTCCTTCAGGGCTAAGACAGCGAAGGCGTTCTCAGCCTTGGCGTTCTCCATGGGACCCAGGCCGGTGCTAGAACATGCCACGCGTGGTCAGCGGACACCTGCTGCGTACTTAAGAAACTGGGTAGCAAACTCAGATTTTGAAATATTCTTCAGGACTTTGAGAAATAGCTGTTTCATGATTTAGTCATTGTCATGTAGGTAGGACAGATGAGCATGAGTAACGAACAGCTGACGGGTTTTAGCCTGAGTGGAAAACCCTCTGTAAGCTCCTCCGAGGTAGGGCAATTCTATGTTTCAGATCCAGGACTATGCCCATGAGCTGTTGTCCTGCACCTTGCATGTAAATGAAGAGGAAAGGCTGTCTTGTTCCTAAACAGCCCACACTCCCCCGAATTGCTTGGTTTCTCCATTCTTGCAAGAAATCTTTGGCTCCCTCATGCATTTTGTCTGCCACATTTGAAGTCTTAGACACAGACTGATAAGCCTCTCTTGCCTTTTCCAGCTCACAGACACACATGCTCAGCCTGGCCCCGATCCCTTTCCAGCACACAGACAAACAAGTTCAGCCTGGCCCCAACCCCTTCCCATCACACAGACACACATGCTCAGCCTGGCCCCGACCCCTTCCCACCACACAGACACACATATTCAGCTTGGCCCCGACCCCTTTCCAGCTCACAGAAGCACGTGCTCAGCCTGGCCTCTGACCCATTTCTGTTTGTTCCTGTTTTGACTAGGTTGACAGAAAACCCAAATTCTGCTGAAGGTCATTATTTGGCTTCCTTCTCTGGTAACTTTCTTTTTCCCCATCATCCAGAACGTAGAGAACAATTCAGTGTGCGCATGTTCTAGGCCTTCCCTTGCCCTTATATCTTGAGTTTACCTCATTTCAACTTTTCAGTATTTCCAGTTTCTCTATAATCCTGGCATTTGGGAAACTGAAGCAAGAGGAATTGAACTTGCGGCCAGCCTGGGCTACAAAGCACAGGAAAACTCTAAATAAATAGATATTAACAAAATGGAAGAATCCCAACACACTACATCTTCCTTTGACCCCTCAGTAATCTGCGAATCAATTTTTGTGCCATAGTCCTGTTGTTTAAGAAAGAATTTTATTAAGATGTAATGCACAGAACATCCAGTGAACTCTTTACTCTATGCAGTTCAGTGTATTGGGTGTATTGTTTTGGTGAAATATGTGTACCATAGTACTTGTCATTTAAACCAATTTGGAGCATAAAATCCAAGGACGTTAATTACAGTCACAAGATTGTGTGAATTGCCCCAACTTTACCTACCTCTAAATGTGCTCATTGTACTTAATATTTTCTTAAGACAATTCATGTTTATAATCCGAGTAAGTTTATCTTCAAGTAAATTTTGCTACTGTAGATGAAAGAAGAACTAGTGTTTTGTTAATGTAGAGAGATGTTAACTAAAAAGAATGCAACAATAAACCCAAACATCAGCATTAAATTCTTCATTTGGAAGCGTGGGAAGGCTGTGAGCTTATGGATGGGCCCCTTCATGGTGCAGAGAAAGCTAAGCGTGTCAGAGGCGTATTAAAGGGTTCTCTTTGCCACGTTGAGGTGGCTTTCTCCTTTTTCCTTGCTTTAGATTTTATTTGCTCTTATTGGTTTATTGTTGCCTAAATGTATGGCTGCACACTGTGTGAATGCAGCGCTTGAAGAGGGCAGAGACCATCTGTGGGATTCAGTTCTCTCCCTTTCATCTGATGGGTCCCAGGCCCCAGGGTCATCAGTGTGTTAAAGAGCCACCTCACCAGCCCTGCTTTTTAACATATGTAGGCCAGTGTCTGCAGCATTAGCTTTAGAATCACACTGCCCTACCAGAGTTCAGGCTTGCAGTGCGTTGAGCCCTGGAAGGTGGATGGATGGTAGAGTATGGAGTTGAGGGTTACACTTCTACGTAGCATTCACTGTATGACTTGGACAACTTACTATGTTTATCTGTAAAATGGACAGAATCACACTAATCTCCCAGGTATGGCTAAATGAAATAATCTACATTATATTTTTTATAATATAATCTATATTATATTTTATAATATAATTTATATTATAGTATGCCCTTGGCATAGCATAAATGCACAACAGTGGCACTTGTGGTTGGATTTGAGAACAATATTTATTTATACTTCCCCAATGGGTAACTTGTCTAGTCTCAGAAAGACCCTCTGAGATTAGCAGGCACTGTTCTTCTTTGCCTTCTGCTGTGGAGACTGAAAAGCCGCAGGAGTTCAGTGAAACAGGCCATCAGAGCTGTGGTAGGAAAACATAACAGAGAGAGCACAGCTGTGGGCCAGAGGCCACGTGCAATGGAGGTCATAGTTGGTCTCTTGACCTCTTGAGGTAACCCTTGCCTGGGGAATGAGCCCTCCACCCTGCAGGAAGTCACAGCGCTACAAACAGCAGTGCCCACAGTAGCACCAGGCCTCCAAGATAGTGGAGGTGCAAGTCACGTCTCACGAGCTGCGCAGTTACAACCCAGCCCAGGAAGAGCGTGTAACACTGTCTTCTACTGCCCACAGGGAAGGAAGTACAGAGCCCCTGGCCCCTGCGTGCTGCTCTGCCTCAGCTGTGCTATTTCAAATCCCTTCCAGACATGGGATGCTTATCTTTAAAATGAGACTGTGGCGCTGATTCCCCTCTCACAGGATTGTGGGAAGGATACCTGGAGACTAGTGAGTAGTCTCCTTGACACCCAGCGAAAGGTCACTTTAATTGTTACCAGGATTAGTAACCGTGTGAATATGTAAGCAGCCCTCTTGCCTAGGGTGAGCTGCTGAGTGTGGTTTAGTTGTGGGTCTGACTGCATGGTATGCTAATTATGTTGAAAAATCATAGCCCTACCCAAAGTCTATAATAAATATATTCCCTCCTAAAGGAAGGAAAGCGGTGCTGTGAGTTTTCCACGTGGAAGGAATGCTTGCGTTGATGTCTATACACTGTGCTTCTCACTCTGTCTCACTTCTGAAGGCAAAACAAGTGGACACGTTATAAAACATAAAAGCTGAGTTGATTAGATTCGTTTGGCAGAAAATGACGTGGTTTGTTGGGCAGGACCCTTGTGAATGTGGTGCAGAGGCCAGCTTCTTGCTGAGGCTGTTGGGGTACTGGTAGCACCAGAAGTCCTGGATCTCCCGTCTCCTTGCTCTACTGCAAGCCGCATGCAGAGAACTCTTGTGTCTGCCTTAACCCAGCAGAGCTGTATCTAGACACGGAGCAGGTGCACACCCAAACACTCCCGAAATCCCGCGGTAGGACCAAATCATAGCATGGCGAACGTGCACCCCAGTGTGCTCCTGTCCTGTTTCAAAGGCATTTTCATCAGAGTGAGCAGCTCAAGCGCAAATTCACACAAGGAATAGAGCTGAGGATTTGTCAGAGAATAGAGATTCCCACACTGAATGGCATCAAAGAGTATTCGAGGTAGCCTCCAAAATTCAACACAACACGGAGAAGAGATGAGAAAACGGAGTAAAAGAGGCAAGCCATGCGCATGCTGCATGCCTATAAGCCATCACTCAGGAGGCTGAGACAGGAGGATTGTGAATTTGAAGCTATCTTGGTCTACAGACAGACAGATTCTGCCTCCACAAAGATCCCAGGAAAACAAAACAAAACAGCAAAACTTCCCAATAAAGAGTAAGAAAGTGCTTAACGATCATGTTTGCCCATGAACTTCCTGGCAGTAAAGCAGAGGGTGAAACATGCTGTGTGCTATCCTTGTTGAATAAGAGAAAAGAGGCCAATTGTTTCCTGAGTAAAAGTAGTTGTCACATGTGTCCCCTACAGATGAGATTTGGGGAAACAGGCTGTGCAGAATCTTGTACAGTTTCCAAATGTGACTTCCTGAAAACTGAGCCAATACTGATACATTTTTCAGCAACAGTCTATTGGTATCTTAAGAGAGCTCTACCCTGGTCATGGGTGCTGGGTTTCCAGTGTCTTCACTTGGGCCTTTAACATTTGGCTCAGGCAGAAATGGCTGCATTGTCTTCAGAAACAGGTAAGGATGGAAGAGAGATTTCCTTGTTAAAGAAAGGAAGCTTGAATGTAGAGAGATGGCTCAGTGGTTAAGAGCACTGGCTGCTCTTCGAGAGGACCTGGGTTAATTTCACAGCAACCACATGGCGGTTCACAACTGTCCGCAATTCCAGTTCCAAGGGATCTGACACCCTCACACAGACAGACAGACACACAGGCAGAACACCAATGTACATAACTAAAATTAAATAAAAAAGAAGGGAAGCCTGGAATGATTGTACTGATGGGGTGGTTTCAGGTGATGTTTGTGTTGGAGTTGGCTTTGCGTGGCTGGAAGCTTTGAATCTGCTGAAGTGGCCCCATTGAGATGCAGCTTCACTTCTGTGGTGTCCTGGGACAAGGAACCTCGATGGCTTGTCAGTCGCCAATAGCAGCAGCAGCAGCAGCAGCAGCAGCAGCAGCAGCAGCAGCAGCAGCAGCAGCAGCATGGTAGACCGAATTGCATCTGCCTGACTTCCCGAAACCACTCTGCTGGCGCTGCCAGTTCTCTAAAGCGGCATCGAGGGACCTGTTGAGAGGAAGTGTTTACATAGCCCAGCTGAGCTGAGGGTTGACCCTTGGCGTCAGTCTCATTGGGTCCCCATGGCCTCAATGGCAGGATAATGAGCCAGGAGATCCATCACCTGAACTCATAATCAAAGCGGGGCTTTCTCACTATGGAAAATATAAGAACACTGGCAAGGAAGGAAGGAGGGAGGGGAAGAGGAAGGAAGGAAAAAAATCACATAGATTTTCTTCTGACCTTTGAAGAGAATTGAGTAAAATTGAAATCCTGCAGTGTGAAATATATGATTTTGTACGTGTCCTTGATATGCTTCTCAAAACTCTGAAAATAGTGTGGGTTTTGTTTGTTTGTCTTGAGAACAGGCTGTTCCTGTACAGCTCTGGCCGACCTGGAGCTCAATACATAGGCCAGACTGGTCTGGAGCTCACAGAGATGCTCTTGTCCTGCTTCCTGCATTCTGAGATTAAAGGTGTACAGCACCATGTCCAGCCAAAATGTTTTTCATGTTCAGGCTGTTTTTTGTTTTGTCCCTGACACAAAGACATCTTGTTTCAATATTTTTATGCTCGGGACATTTATCTTCCTCCCAAAGAGAGGCCCTGGAAGCAGAATTACGTGGCCAAGTGTTTGTACATTTCAGTGCTTTTCTCTTCTGCTCGATCTGGGCCTGTCACCGAGTGACGGACTCTGTCACCCAGTACGTCTTAGTTTGGAAAAGAGAAACAGCAACACAGGTTGTTCTTCTGCATCTCCCATTGGCTGATCAGAATGAGTGACACTGTGCTTTCTGAGTGGGGAGGAGTTTTATATTTCTATTTTGTCATTTATTGAGTGTGAGATGTTTGCAAGGAGATTTCTATGTCCTCTTCATATAGGAGATCACCCTCTTGTCACAATTACTTTGAAATTTAAACAGTTTATGATTTCTCAGTTAGGATTTTGGATAACAGTTGTTATAAGAAATAATTGACATGGTACATGACCCCCTCTTCAAAGAGGTCAGCTCCAATTTTTTGTTAGTCTTTTCCTCCGTTTCTTTGAGGGAATTTCTCATTTCCTTTTTAAGAGTTTCAAACATTCTTCTGAGGTTATTTTTTAGGTCATTTTCTTCTTCATCATCTATATTTTGTTGTTCAAGTCTTGCTGTTGTAGGGTCTCTAGCTTTTACTGGTGTCATGTTGCTCTTTGTGGTGTTTTATGTGTTCTTACCTTGTCTACTCATTTTTTCCTCTAAAATACTGATGACAACTTATGCTGGAGAGGTTGTGGGGTAAAGGGAACACTCCTGGATTACTGGTGGGAGTGCAAGCTGGTACAACCCCTTTGGATGTCAATGTGGTGATTTCTCAGAAAATTAGGAAACAACCTTTCTCAAGATCCAGTAATACCACTTTTGGGTATCTATCCAAAGGATGCTTAATCATGCCACAAGGACATGTGCCCAACTATGTTCATAGCAGCATTGTTTGTCATAGCCGAAATGCCCCTTGACTGAAGAATGGATAAGGAAAATGTGGTACATTTACACAATGGAGTACTACACAGCAGAAAAAAATATTGACATCTTGAAATTTGCAGACGTATGGATGGAGCTAGAAAACATCACTTTGAGTGAGGTACCTCAGACTCCGAAAGACAATTTTCACATGTACTTACTCAAAGGTGGTGTTTAAACATAAAGCAAAGAAAACCAGCCTACAAACCACAATTCCAGAGAACCTCGACAAAATGAGGCCTCTGAGAGAGACATACATGGATCTAATCTACATGGGAAGTAGAAAAAGGCAAGATCTCCTGAGTAAATTGGGAGCATGGGGACCTTGGGAGAGGGTTGAGGGAGTAAGGAAAGGCAGGGAGGGGAGCAGAGAAAATGTAGAGCTCAATAAAAATCAATACAAATAAAAGAGTTCAGCTCAACAGTCTTTGCTTCATTCACGGATTATGCATTGTCTCGATATGGTCTTAGAATATTTTCATCACCTCAGAAAACTTCTATATCCTTTGGTTACTTCCATGCAGTCACCCCAAACTCTTCATCTGCCTCTACAGGTTTGTCCATCCTGACATAGGTATTTGGACTCACGAGATGTATGTGGCCTTTTGCGCCTGACTTCTTTCACTTAGCACACACGTCTTCCAGGTTCATCCCTGCCATGACGCATATCTATGACTCATCCCTTCTCATTGCTGAATGATTTTGTTCCGTGGATATGCCACATTTTATTTTTTTTCCACCTTTGTTTATTTACTAAAATGTTAAATTCATCTCGTCAAATCTCTTGCTCACTGAGATGGCAATTTTTTCAGTTGTTATACAAATCTTTTCCCAATCCTATATTTCCATATTTTTATTTTTAAAACTCATTTTATTTTTATTTTGCGTTTCAATCTGTAATTCACCTTAATTTCATCTGGGAGTTTTGTGAATTAGGAAGAGTTTCATAGTACCCTACCCCTCCCCCCTTATTTTCCAGGACCTGCTGACTCATCCCCTTACCAACCATTTCCTTTATTTTGTGGTGATTGACTTTTTTTTTTTTTTTTTTGCTGTTTTAATTATTTTTTAGAAGAATGCTTTTGAGAACAGTTCTAGGTTTCCAGCAAAAATCAAGTGGAAAGTTTGAAGGTTTTCTACTCACATGCAGCGTCCAACACTATTAACCAACACCATGATGGCACATAGGTTTCAGCAGAGGAGCTTACACATCCAGTGTCACGAGACCACTGCCCATCGCAGTGGTCCCTTGGTGTTGTCTAGTTAGTGGATTTGGACAAATGTTTGATGACGTTTCGTGCTAAATACATTCACTACCCTAAAGAAACAAATCTATGCAGTACAACTTGTTATTCCTCCCTCTTCCCAAGACCTGGCTACCATGGATTTCCTTTTCCTTCTATAGTTTTGTCCTTTTCTGAATGTCATATAGTAGAAGCCACACAGCCTATATCGTCTTCTTTCGCTCAGTATCCTCCTTTGCTTTCTATTACTGTGATAAACACCAGGACCAAAAAAAGAATTTATTTTGGCTTACGGTTCATTAAAAAAGCAGGGGGCTGGAGAAATGGCTCAGCAGTTAAGAGCACTGACTGTTCTTCCAGAGGACCCGGGTTCAATTCCCAGCACCCACATGGCAGCTCACAACTGTCTGAAAATCCATTTCCAGGGGATCTGACACCTTCACACCAATGCACATAAAATAAAGATAAATAAATGATAAAAAAAAAAAAGAAGCAGCAGAAACCTGGAGGCAAGCACCAAAGCAGCAGAGATAAGGAGGATAAGCTCCCTGGCTTGCTGGCCTTGGCTAGCTCAGTTTGCTTTCTTACACCACCTAGAACTATGTTGCACTGGGGTGACCCCACCCACAGTGGGCTGGGCCTTCCCACTTCAATCATCAATGAAGAAGATACCCCCACAAACTTGCTAAGGGGCCCTGTCTGATGGGAACATTTTCTCAGTTGGGGTTCCCTCCTCCTAGATGACCCTAGTTTGTGTAAAGTTGCCAAAAACTAGCCATTTTCAGTTCTCCTATGGGCTCATTTCTGTCCAGGGCTGTATTCCATGATGGCTTGCTTGTGCTATTGTTTGTGTATCCGTTCAGCTACTAGAGGATGTCTTGGTCGCTCCCAGCTTCTGGCAGCAACAGAGAAAACTGTTATAAACGTCTGTGTGCAGGCTCTCAAGCTTTGGGGGAAATACCAAAGAGAATGATTGTAAGTGTATTTAATCTGGTAAGAAATTGCCAAAGTGTCTTCTGAAGCGGCTGTACTGTGTTTGCTTTCCCACTAGTAGAGGGAACCTGACATTGCATATCCTTGAAGACATTTGGTGTCATCTATATTTAGGTTTTGACCATCCTAATAGATGTGTCATGGTATGTCATTGTTTCTTTGATTTTCATTTCCTGATAACATGGAGGTGACTCATTTTTTCATGTGTGGGTTTGTCATCTGTATGTAGGCACACACGCAGTCTTGGGTATAACCTCAAAGGAGGCCTGTCAGTCACTGAATGCTGCTTAGGAGCCCTGCTGAAGAGGTCTTATATGTTCTCACCATTGACTCACCATCTTTGCCATGCTCGTCGCATCTGCACACCTCTGCCTGCCTCATCAGATGTCTGTGTGCTGGCTTCATTTCTGGTACCGCGAGTAATCACCCAGACCTAAGGCAGATTAGGAAAGAAGAGATGGTTTGGTTTACTATTCCAGGTTACAGACCGCCATCGAAGGGGAAAGCCAAGGTAGGAACTCAAGCAGTTAGTCATGTCAAGTCGCATCTACAGTCAAGAGCAGAGAGAAACATTTGGATTCATGCTTCCTGCTTCCCCTTATCTAGCTTTCTCCTCTTCTGTATAAAAATCTGGACTCTGCTTAGTGGATGGTCCACCACAATGGCTGGTTCTTCCTACATCAGTTGGCAGTCAAACACTCCCCCCTCTCCCCCCCCCCCCCCCCCCCCCCCCCCCGGCAGACATGTCCGCAGACCAAGCTGGCCTGGATAATTCTGGTCAGAGCTAACTTCTCAGGTGGTTCTAGGTAGTGGCAAGTTGGCAGTAAACAGCATCCTTGTCTCCATCCCTGACCCGGCCAGCACGTGTTTGGCCGTGGCACTGATCCGGAACCCAGTGTTTGAAAATGATCCCTTCTCATTGAAGCTCACAGAAGGGCTATGTTGGGTAGGTGGGACCCGAGTTCCTGTCACTTTCTGAAGTGTCTTGTTCTCTTATAAAGTAGGCAATTCCTTCCTGACTCCATTTTCCTCACCATCTTTGAGCCCTGCAGGGAATCCTGAGGTGAGGCTTCCAGAAGCCTGTTGGTTGAACCTAGACTTGCGTGCCTCAAACTTTGTGGCCTTAACCCCTGACACTATCCCCTTGCTATCATTCAGGTCTCTGTCCTACAGAGTGGTTGATTCTTCTCCATTTGGGTCCTCTTTTGTGACTCAGTGAATCACTCCCTTCAGTTTGGATTTGTGTGACACTCACAGCCGCTCTGCTTCCTGCATGGTAATGTGTGGAGCTTAGGGGGTGAAGCACGTCTGCCAGTTCTCCTTTTCCTGCTTTTATTCAGTCATGTCCTGTATTCCATAGATTCTGGCTGTGACTCAGTAACTGACACGGAGCCCGAGGACGAGAGAGCTCTTCCTCTCTCAAAGCAGACAAACCTGCCTCTGGAGACGTCGCCTGGGAACCTGATGGTGGTGCAGCCGGACCGCATTCGCTGTGGGGTAGGCATCCGGGAGGCCTGGTAGATCCCCATCAGAGCACTGACTTTGCAAGTCGGTGCCTTTGTTGCAGTAAAGGGTCTGGGGATATCGTGATGCATCTTATTATAACCAAAACCGTCCCTTGAGGCCCACATCACCAGGGCCTTGGACGTGAATAACTTCGTTAAGTCAGAGATTACACCTGGGGGTGTATGTATCATCAGTGCAAGAATTCTGGTTCATGAATGTGTAACATAGGGCAGTCAGGACACCAGCAAGCACAAACATTGCTAGAGACTCCAGAGTTAGAGGCCTGATCTCTTCCTGCTGGCCCGGCCCTGGGAAGAAGTGGCATATTCTGGTAACCTGTTTCTTCATTAGCTAGTCACTATCCAGGCCTTTGGGAGGGCTTTAAGGTTTAATGGCTGACATGTGCTGGCCAGTATTGCTTGCCAAAAAGATTGGCCAAATATCTAAGTCCTATGTGGCTAGCATGTTAGGGTGGTCATATATTCGCAAGTGGGCTGTATGTGAGACTTCATGATAGTCCTTTAAATTCTATTATAATATTTGGTCATTTTCAGCATTCTTTCCTTCCCTGATTTAAAATGTGGGGCAATTTGAATAGGTTAGAGCAGCAAAGCTTTCTTCATGGACGCGTGCTGTTTGCTGCCCTTGCCTCTGCGGCTTCCCAGGACTACAGGGCACGAGAACTTTGGCAATAAGAAGTGTGAGGTCTCTGTAGCCGAGGCCACAGATGCCGTGCAAGGGGTCTCTGCACAGGAGTTGCCAACATTTTGCAGACTGGGTTTGACCCTTAGACATGTTTGGTTTGAACTTCAGAGTGTTTTTAAAAATTAGGCATAAAAATTGGTGTTCCTTAGCTTCTTGTGAGTCAGAAACTGTGGTTTTAGGCTTGCGATAACTGGTGGTGGGGCTCTGTGCCCTGTTTTTTTTTTTATTGCACGGGACATGCATCCTCTAGCCTGATCCCCACCATTCTATAATCTTAATTTTTTAATTTTTATTTGGGAGACTTTGGGACAGTTTTTCTACCTCGCCCAGGTCGACCTTAACTTGTGTCTCGTTGTCCCGGTGTCGGGACCAGGCCTGGCCACTCCCTGTTCTTTAAACTCAGAGGGCTGCACTCTTCCCCTTTGTGCTAGGCTCTGTGGACACCTCGGGCTCCCTCTCCCAGTGCCGTGTTTCCCACGATTGTGTGGGCAGACGGCAGGTGCAGTGGTAAGGCTGTGTGGGGCCTCTGCGTGCCTCACCCCGCTCGCTCTTCTTCCTGCTTCCCTCAGCTGCCCTCTCGCCCAGGATCAGCCTCATTGCCTCCTCTAGGTCTACGGGCCAGGGGTGCCTGGCTGGGGGTGGGACCTGACTGCCAACGGGACTGACACATATTCTTTTAGGCTCCTCATCTTACTGAGACAAGGTGCGGGACCAGGTAGGTGAGTAGCCGGAATGCTGACAGCCAGAGTGTGTGCTTGGTTATAGCAGCCTCAGCAGTCTGGACCACACACCTTCCCTTGTTACAAGGCCCAAGCCTGGAACACCCTTCTGCAGCCCTTGTAAAAGGGTTGTCATGACAACTATATCATAGTCCTGGAACGAATGATTAAAGACTAACTCTGGCCAGAAATCTCTTCTCACCTTTCTGGTTTTGGGGAGGGCCCAGCCCTACTGGTTTTGTCTAAAGTGGCCATTGCCAAGTCCAGGGAAAAGTTGAGTATCTCCTACTCAAAAGGCTAAGGACCTGAAGTGTCTCAGATTTTGAATTTGGGGGGGTTATAGAGATGCTGGATTATTTGCATATGTATAACAGGATATGTTTTAGAACAAAGTGTATTTTTGTTTCATATACATGTTATACATAGCCTGACAAGAGTTTTATACAACATGCTATTGCCCTTGCATTTGGGTTTTGGACATGTTAACCAAGTGTGGAACTTTCCCCTTGTGGTGTCAGGTCAGAACATATTTGGATTTGGGAGTTTGGAAGAGGGCTGCTTTGTGAGGCTCAGTGTGGGGTCTTACAGTTAGCTGGGCATCTGGTCGAAATGTAGACTCTGGGACCAGGGATGTGGCACAGGTGGTAGAGTACTTGCCTAGCAGGTGTGAAAGTCTGGGTTTGATTCCCAGTACCACATGAAAAACTGGGCATCGTGGAACATGCCGATCAATCAGACTAGTAATTGGGAGGTGGCTAAGGGGAGTCCTGTGTTCAAGGTCACCATCTGCATAGCAAGTATGAGGCTAGCCTAAGCTACATGAGAACCTGCTAATGAGGCTAGTGTAAGCTACATGAAATCCTGTTTATGAGGCTAGCCTAAGTTACATGAGATCCCGCTTCTAAATTGTTTTAAGTTGCAGACCCTGATTCAGTGGCAGGAAGTACCTCACAGTTAGCCTGACTAACTTGCTCCAAGGGTGGCAATGGTGTTGCTAACTTGGTCACATGCAATAGCAAAGCTTGTCTAGAGAAGAGTTTCTCATATCTGGGGGAAGGACTTAAAAAATAAACAAAAGCCTCCCAGGCATGGTGGAATATGCTGTTAATTTCAGTACTTGGGAAACAGAGGAAGATGTACCCCTAAATTCAAGGCCAGTCTGGCCTACATTGCAAGTTCAGGACAACCAGGGCTACACGATGAGACACTGTCTCAAAAAATAAAAATCCAGCCGGGCAATGGTGGCACCCACCTTTAATCCCAGCACTTGGGAGGCAGAGGCAGGTGGATCTCTGTGAGTTCGAGACCAGCCTGGTCTACAGAGCTAGTTCCAGGACAGGCTCCAAAGCCACAGAGAAACCCTGTCTCAAAAAAACCAAAAAAAAGAAAAAGAAAAAGAAATCCAAGTATTTGATGCTATCGAGATTTTTGTAAAAACAATTTTTTCTGCTTAAATTTTTTGAAACTTTTCATAAATATATTTTGTTCATATTCTTTCCCCTCCCTCAACACTTCCCAGATTCTTCCATCAAACTTCATATACTTTCTCTCGATAAGAAAAGAAAAAAAAATCCCATTGAGACCATCCAGACAAACAAACACATAAAACCATGGAGTCAATATTGTATTGGCCAACTACTGAGCATGAGGCCTGTCCTGGAGTGTGGTTGATATACCTCCTTATATTTGGTTGGAGAAAACTGATTTTCCCTTTCTGTAGACAGAAGTTCTCACAGAAGCCACTTCCAAATTACCACACAGAGGCTTATATTACTTATAGGTGCTCAGCTGATAGATAGATAGCTCAGGTTTATTACTAACTAGCTCTTATTTACACTCTTCCATGTGGCAGGACCTTTATTAGCATGGCACATTCATCTCCTGCTCCCTCTGCGTCTGCCTGGTGACCCCTGACTCTCTCTGCCTCTCTTTCTCCCATCATTCTCCTTTTGGCTTTCCCACCTAACTTGATCCTATTCAGCTACTGGTCAGTCAGCTTGTTTATTGAACTAATCATAGCAGCATATACTCACACAGTGTAAAGGAATATTCCACGGCAAGTATCATTGTCAATAGCTTTTTGCTGATGGTAGGACTTTGTGTTCACTTGTGTTTCTCCACATTGGGAGATCTGACTTGAACGTCTCCAGATCTGCCATGTTGTGCATGCTGCCGTGGTCTCTGAGTTCATATGAGCATCAGCCCTGTATCTGAAAAACACTGTTTCCTTGGCGCTGTCCACTGCTGGTTCTTACACTCATTCTGCCTCCTCTTTTACGTAGATCCCCGAACCTTGAAGGGAGGGGTGTGATAAAGACATCCCATTTAGGGATGAGTGCTTCATTGCCTTGCTCACCCTCTTCATGTTCAGATGTGGGTCTCTGTGTTAGTTATCATCACTGCAAGAAGCTTCTGTAGAGAAGGTTGAGCAATATACTGGTATTGCAAAAATATAGGTATAGCAATATGTCATTAAGAGCCATTTAATTGCTATGTTCATTTAGCAGAATAATAGTGAGTTTTCCTCTAGTACCAATGACCTCTGTAGTTTTCAGTTCTTGACCTCATTAACAGCATCAGCCATGGATTCTATCTCATGGAGTGGGCCTTAAAACCCATTTTTTTTTTTAAAAAGTGGCTGGTTACTCCTTTCACATTTATGCCACTATCTCACCGGTATGTCTTGCAGGCCACTGTTGTCGACTGCAGTGTCTGTAACTGGGTGATATTGGTTGACGATTACATTTCTCCTCTAGTAGTGAATAGAGCACCTTCCATCACTGTGAATACTAGTCAGTGGGGGTGAAGCTTCCAGTTGTGCAACAGGCAGATATCTCAGTGTTCGATGACATACATGCACGGTGTCTTCAGCAATAGGGTTTTGTATACAATATTCTGTCTGCGTGTATGTCTGTAGGCCAGAAGAGGGCACCAGACCTCATTACAGATGGTTGTGAGCCACCATGTGGGTGCCGGGAATTGAACTCAGGACCTTTGGAAGAGCAGGCAATGCTCTTAACCACTGAGCCATCTCTCCAGCCCAGCAATAGGGTTTTAGCTTCAGGTTGTGGAGGGTAACCAATAGCATTGGCAATAGCCGGCAATGGTTTTTAGGGGGTGATCTGTGGGATCACATCAGCCAAAACCTCAAAAAGATGTCACCCATTTCTGGTACGGGGCTTTTACTTGGTGGCAAATGATATCTAGTTGAGGCATTGTTTTACCCATTGTATGGTAAGTCCATTTAAGTTACTTTTTATAGATGTGTAAGTTTTAAAAGCATTTTTAAATGTTATAAATGAAATGAGCATCTATAAATCCTAAGTTTAGAAGAGTTGTGTATAATGAATAGACAGAGTTTCTCTCCAATTGCTGTAAAAATGTATAAATGTCTAGTCTGTTTTTCATAAGTTGCTTCACTAGGTTGGTAGCCTGTGGTTCTTGTCCAGCACTGGTCTGCCCAAACCTACTGGCCAGAACCATCCACACTAGAGAGTGAGCTGGGTCTCCAGGAGCTGGGACCCCCTTGACCCGGCTCCCTAAAGAGCAGGGAGAGACACCAGAACCTGTCTCCCGCTGCAGGCAGAAACCACCGTGTACGTCATCGTGAGATGCAAGCTGGATGAGAAGGTGTCGACAGAGGCAGAGTTTTCCCCTGAGGACTCGCCCTCCGTCCGGGTGGAGGGCACACTGGAGAATGAGTACACGGTTTCGGTGAAGGCTCCAGGTGAGTGGCCCCGCGCTGACACAAGAGTGTGCGCTCTGCTGCCTTCTGAAACACTGCTCTTCTCAAGCTCACCTGCAGAACCATCTCCAGCCCCAGGCGTTGCTGGCTTTTCAAAAAGCAGTGTGTGCATTGTTTTAATTGCACGTCCTGGATTGCCAGTGAGATTTAATAATTTTCCACATTCACGACTCGTCACATTTCCTCTTTGGTGAATCGAATCTTTGTGGTTGGTCTATTTTTAATTCTTTTTCTTCCCCCTCAGAACCTCTTCCGGTGGTATAGACTCCTACTTCAGGAAGAGCACGTAGTGCAGACAGCCACAGAGCAAGTCAGCTGATTCCACTGGTCCATGGTGGACCAGTTATCCTCTAGCTGCCAGGATGCCCTTGGTGACAATGGGCATTCATTAAAAAGCACCTTAGACCCTAACTTTTTTTGTTGCTCTTGTTTATCAAGGCCTGAGGAATTCAGTAAAACAGGCTGGAGAACTGGCTCCGTGGTTCAGTTCCAAGAATCCCATTGAACCCTTCACAACTGCCAATAGCTCAGTCTCCAGGAGGATCCTAGGCCCTGGTCTACATAGGCATCTGCAGGCATGTATGCATGCACACATGCGTGCACACACACACTACTGATAATTATGCAAAACAGATGAAAACCCTTTAAAAATGCAATTGACAACCTGATAAGGATGCTTCTGTTTAAGATCCCACATGCTGGCCTGCTCATCCCCCCGTCACTTCCCTTGCAGCTCAGCTCAGACACTTCCTTGCAGCCCCTGTGAGCTGCCTTCTTACTCACACGTCCCACGACTGCCCATGACCCTGTTCTCCCTGGCATTTTATCAGTATCTTTTGTTCCGTTTAGACCTCTCCTCTGGCAATGTTTGTCTGAAGGTCTATTCTGGGGACTTGGTGGTATGTGAAACCACCATCAGCTATTATACTGACATGGAGGAAATTGGGAACTTACTGTCCAGTGCTGCAAACCCTGTGGAGTTCATGTGTCAGGTAAGGCTGCTGGGAGGAAACCTGAGCTTTCTGGACACTGGGATTCTGTCTATAACCTTGACGGGCAGCGCCTAGCTGGAATCTGAAATCTGACTATTTTTGCTGTTTTATGGCAGGCCTTTAAAATTGTACCCTACAACACAGAGACTCTTGATAAACTGCTCACAGAGTCCCTGAAGAACAACATCCCTGCAAGTGGACTGCATCTCTTTGGAATCAACCAACTGGAAGAAGAAGATATGATGACAAGTAGGTCAACAGCCATTTCAGTTGTTGACGGTGTGGCCTGCTACACGCCTGGGCAGTATGACGTGGGAAGGGCAGTTAGCTTATTGCCTGCTAGCACCAAGGTGAACAAAAAGACAGAGGGGATGAAGTCTAGCAGTATGTGCGAGGGTGCTGCTGGCCTGGCCCAGCATGCCCTCACACGGCATGTTTTCAATAATTAGCAATATAGCCTAAAATAATGATAGAAAATATGGAGAGTAAGAAGCCCGTGACATAATCATGTACCGTCATCAAGTATGGTGTGCTGTACATAATTGTGTGTGTCATACTTTTATATGACTGGCAGCCAGCCCAGCGGGGTCACTCACACCAGCACTGTCGCCAGCGAGTGAGAGCTGCAGCATGGACAGGGGATAGGAGCTTGTCAGCTATGTTCTAACCCGGGAAGACAGAAGTGTCAGGAATGTCATGACACAGCATACACTCCCTTTTAAAAATGTGCATGCTTCTCATTTACCTTCTGGGTGACTTTCAAACTCCTTTGCCTGATAACAAGCACAAAGAGTGGCTGCTTGCTTCCATCCTTGCTTCTCCATGCCACACTCTCTCTGCAACCCTCTCTCTGCATTCCTCTTCTGCATTCCTCTCCATGCAACTCTCTCTGTCTCTCTCTGCATCCCTCTCTCTGCAACCCTCTCTCTGCAACCCTCTCTCTGCAACCCTCTCTCTGCAACCCTCTCTTCTGCATTCCTCTCCATGCAACTCTCTCTGCAACCCTCTCTCTGCATCCCTCTCTCTGCAACCCTCTCTCTGCATCCCTCTCTCTGCAACCCTCTCTCTGCAACCCTCTCTCTGCATCCCTCTCTCTGCAACCCTCTCTCTGCAACCCTCTCTCTGCAACCCTCTCTCTGCATTCCTCTCCATGCAACTCTCTCTGTCTCTCTCTGCATCCCTCTCTCTGCAACCCTCTCTCTGCAACCCTCTCTCTGCAACCCTCTCTCTGCAACCCTCTCTCTGCAACCCTCTCTCTGCATTCCTCTCCATGCAACTCTCTCTGTCTCTCTCTGCATTCCTTTTTCTGCATCCCTCTCTCTGCAACCCCCTTAGTGATTCTCTGTTCCCACGTGGGATAAATACACTTCTCGCATACGTGTCTTGCCGTCCCACTCACGGAAACACCATTTCTCTGTCTCTGCCTTGGTTGCCGATCTCCTGGTGGCTTTCTCTTCATCTTCTCGGGAAGCATTTTCTCTGAAAGGAAGGCCTTTTCCAATCCCCGAGGAGTCTATACCACTCCCTGCTGCGAGCTCCTCTAGCATGTTGGGCCTTCTGACCTACAGCTTACCTGCTGTAATGGTCTTTTCACTAGGCTGGCATCTCAGTGAGGGGTCGGTCCTCAGGGGCTGGCTCTTTGTGGTCTTTAGGCAGACATCTGTAACTTGAGCGAGGAGCAGGACCTATGTACGTACACTGTGGTAGCAATAGGAGCCAGGACAGTCATACCGCATGCCTGGGGACATTACCTGGAGTGCTACACAGGGTGTCTGTTCCTACCCATCACAGTGGCACTTCACAGTGGTACCCAAGTCTCTGGTTACCTTTGGACCACTTGCCTCCAGTGTGGTAACAGTAGGAAGAGAATTACTTGCCAGGCCTTTTCCAGGGGCCATTCTCTTTCCTGCTGCCTCTCCTCGTTCTCCTCCTATGGAATGTTCTTGTCTCATTGCTATAAATGAGTCTACTCTTTTCTTATGAGGCCCAGGAGAGAGTATCTCATAGCCTGACAACATGGGGACCTGGGGTCATTTTCAGACCTTCAGTGAACAGGAAACTGGGTTTATAATTTTTAAAAGGACAGGAGAGGTGGCTCAGTGGTTAAATCACTATCCACACGAGCAAGAGTACGGGAGTTTAGATCTTCAGAATCCCTTAAATGCCAAGTGGGCATGAACGTTGTAATCCCAGACTGAGAAGGCCAAGACAGATGACCTGGAGCAAGCAGGCTAGCTGTGTTGGGTTTGAGTGAGAGACCCTGCCTCAAAGAATAAGGTGCAAGAGTGATAGTGGAAGATTCTTGACATCATCCTAGGCCTCCACATGTGCATTCCCCTTAGAGAAGCTTACATACTTGCAAATACACATACACACATGCACTATACCTCACACACATATATGAAAAGAAGAGAAAATAAATAAACACATAAAGTGACAGGGCCTAGAAATCAACTTTTATGAAAAGGAAAAATAAATTTTATCCCCTAAGTCCCCAGCATGAGCCTACTTGTTTTCTTGGCATATTTGCAAAATTGGTAATAAGAGATAAGTGGACAGACATTTTTTATTTGAACATTTTTCCCTTTATTTTTATTTTGAGTGTATGGGTTGTTTTGCCTGCATGCATGTCTGTGTACCATGTGTGTTCAGTGCTCTCAGAGGCCAGAATAAGGTGCTGGATCATCTGGGACTGGAGTTAGAGATAGTTATGAGCCACCATGTAGGTGCCAGGAATCAAGCTTGGGTCTTTTGGAAGAGCAGCCTCTGGGAGCAAAGGTGTCCTATGCCTTCCTTACCTCTTACCCTTCAGTTAAAGTCTCCCTGATGCCTTTCTTTAGATCAGAGGGATGAAGAGCTCCCCACCCTGTTGCATTTTGCTGCAAAGTACGGATTGAAGAACCTCACCGCCCTGTTGCTCACCTGTCCAGGGGCTCTCCAGGCATATAGTGTGGCCAACAGACATGGCCACTATCCCAACACCATAGCTGAGAAACACGGCTTCAGGGACCTGCGCCAGTTCATCGATGAGTATGTGGTAAGGTCAGGGGAAAGAAAGGCCCTGTGATAGGTCAAGTACTGGTGGCTCCAGGCCTGCCTTTTCATCAAAGACACTGATGGGTCTTTGTCTCTAATGTGTCCTTGTGTGCCTCTCTGGCAGTGGGCAGTTTTTGTGGGCCTGAGTTCAAATTCCTGTACCTACTTGGTAGTCATGTGGACTTGGGACATGTCACAAATTCTCTCTCTTTCCTCTCTAGTTTTATTTTTTTTGTGTATGAGTGTTACTACTATATGTATGCATACATACTGTATGCATGCCTGGTGCCCCCAGCAGAGCACATCAGATGCCCTGCAACTGGAGTTGTTTCTTGTTGTGGCTGCCATGTAGGTCCTGGGAATAGAACCCAGGTCCTCTGCAGGAGCAGCAAGTGCTCATAACCAGTGAGTCATCTTTCCAGCCCCCTTCTCCCATATCTTAATATGTGGTAGGAAAGATCCTAAGAGGTCTGTTCATAGAGTTGTTTTAGACTAGAAGGAACTAGCATATGCAAAACACTGAGGCCATTTCCAAAATATCGACGGGAACTGTCACGTAATGCGTCTATTCAAGGCTGATGCTGAGCCCTCTCCCCACCCGTCTCCAGGCTCTGAGGTGGATGTCCCTAGCTGCCTTGCCCACCTTCGGGCCCAGGTAAACTGTGTTAGAATTGATTCCTTCCTTGGTGAAGGCCATGATAAGGCTCTACCCTGAGGAAGCATCCAAGTGGCCAACTTTGAGACCTCATCTCCTGCTAGCATCCAGTTTCTCTCTGAGCCTCTGCTTGGATCTGAACGTAAGGCAGTTGGATACACCAGACTTCTTGGCAACTCACCCTTGGTCGCCGGCTTCCGAGTCCTGCTCTGAGTTCAATCCTGTGCCATGCCTGGTGTTATTTCGTCCACGATTGCCTCCATTGTCTTGGAGGAAACAGTTCTTCACTCCACTCCCTTCGGGTGTTCCTCCTTCTTTTCCAACTTACCAGGGGCACCCAAGACTATCTCATCTGGCTGTGACCACCAAAATAAGCAGCCAGACTAATGTGGTCTCGCTTGCTACCTCCAGACAGAAGTGAGTCTGACATCACTTCGGAAACTTAACTCTATTTCTATTTGATAGAAAATCTACAAGGCAGTGATGCCAAGGGACATTCAGGGGCTTCCAGTGTTTTGGGGGATTTGTCGGTGTTTCAAGAAATCAGAATAGTTTGTCTTTGTTTACGTCCTCATTGGCATAAATGGGCACAAAGACACTCATAACCTTCTTTAAGACTTTACTTCACACTCTCAAATGTGCTGAGCACAGTATGCCATTTTTTGTGTTCATCATTTTTGGCAAGGCCACTCTGTGTTCAGGGTAGTAACCAAGTTACTGGGCTCATTTCATCAGCAAATGCCCTGTCTCATGTAACTTTTGCCCCGCTCCCTTCAAGTTGAAGGAACTAAGACCTTCATCTTATAAATGAGGATGGAGAAAGCCAAGGTGAATGTGCCTAGAGCATCACACTGGAAAAGGTAGAGGTAAGATTTGAACCTAGTGCAGTGCTGTAGTCGGGGCTTCTTATCCTGCTCTGACTCGCATTTCTCGTGTCATCTTGGCTCCTAGCGAAGTCACCTTCCACCAATGCATCTTTCGCCTCGACACCAAAGGCTGTCCCTTCATGATGCTCATGGAGTGTCAGGTTTTATTTGTTTGTTTGTTTATTTATTTGCCAAATGCTGCCCCTAGAGTCCCTACCACTAAGAACCTGTTTCTTAGTTCACTGGGTTCTCACCAGGGGAATAACACACTATCAGCCAAAAGAGACCTCTGTCAGTTGGTGCTGATGAGGAGGGTTTCTGTGGTTTGAGGCTGAGGTAAGGATTGTGACACACTACCATGTCTGGCCAGGAACAGTTGTTCAGAGGTTGCAGGGAAGTCAACTTCAAACCCTCTGGAGGCAGAGGGACGGGGAAACCTTTCTAATGTCAGCACCCTTTATGTGAGGGCAGCTGTCTTTGGGGACATCTCGAATGTTGAAACTGGGGGAGGAAACCCTAGAAGTTGTCAGACACTTGGATAAACCTTCCCGAAGGACAGGGATGGGGACATCCCCCTGGGACCCCTGGCTGCACAAGTCTGGGAACATCTCAGCTAGCCCTAGCAAACCACTGCGCATCTGTGTGGCTCTGGGCGTCATTTGTTTCCCCCGAGCCCTCACTGGGATATGGTAAAAGGATCAAAATGGAGATTTGTAATACCTTACAGGTGTTACAAGGTGTAATATCTTATACCTTGCAGGGAAGACCAGGTTTTCTGAGCTTTGTTTTATCATCTGTGAATGAGGGAGAGTGGTGTGCCTTCCAAGCGACAGCGGGTACAGAAGTGTGCCCACTGTTGAGTCTGATTCTTACTAGATACTCATGAGGGAGCAGTGTTTACGTATGTATGTCCTCCCGAACCAGGATGTAAGTTCTTAACTCTGTGATTAGCGTAGGAGGAAGATACAGAGATCAGAACAAGAAGGGTTAGGCAAAGAAGAGAAGAGGGCCTGCTGCCTGGCTCCACAGAGCTCCCTGTCAGGTGGGGAATGCCGATACCCACAAGCAGTTGTAAACCTGACCCATGATTACTCCCTTCGCCCACCTCAAGCCCACTTGGGGCCTGAGTCTTCCTGACGAGCCGGGAACATCGTGTGCACCGAGCCCCTCTTCCCTTGCAGGAGACAGTGGACATGCTGAAGAGTCACATTAAGGAGGAGCTGATGCATGGCGAGGAGGCTGACGACGTGTACGAGTCCATGGCCCACCTGTCCACAGACCTGCTCATGAAATGCTCTCTCAACCCTGGCTGTGACGAGGAGCTGTATGAGTCCATGGCTGCCTTTGCCCCAGCAGCCACAGAAGACCTCTGTAAGTAGCTCAGCCTAGTTCTGCTTCTCGTCCTATTGCTCAGAAATGGCTTTCTTCATTCTAGTCCAAAGGGGGAAAGCCCCTGATTACCTCTGCAACCACCACCGTGAAGATCCCGTGTTGCAACAGCATCAGGGCCGCAGTCATGTTTCACAACCAGCAGAGCCCTTCTCCTAGCTTCCTCTACCGCTTGCCTGGAAGTCACTAGTTTTGACAACATGGTCTTCCGATCAAGAAGCTCTCGGCCCCATCAATCTGGATGGGCCCTTTTTATAACAAGCATTTTACAATGCCCCTCCCCACTTTCCTATCTGACATGCAATTCATGTATAACATGACCTGCTCACACATGAAGCTCTCCGGCTTTGTTACACTGTCCTAATTGAGTTGTAAAAGAGGAGTGAGTGGAAAAGACACGCTTAGGCATGCCTGCATGTAAAGACATAGAAAAGACACGCTTAGGCATTTCTGCATGTAAAGACATATGAAATAGCCCCCCTCCCTGTACAGGCAGCCACACTCAGAGCCACTGCCAAGGGTCTTCAGAGCAGCCTTTAGGGGACGGTGTGCCACCCTTCAGAGTTGCTGATCTAAATGAGATTGGATTTCAGCGCCGAGGCTGGTGGGGAGGAGGTGGGCACAGCTGCACGGCCATCCTGAGACTTCTTGAGGCGTTACTGTCATGTACTATGGAGCACTAAGCACTCTGAAATCTGCTCAGGACTTAGCGCTCTTTCCATCCGGGTCTACTTAATAGATTCAAGAAAGACAAGTTAAATATCCACCAACACGTTGGCTTCCTGGTTTGCGGGATTTCTGGGAGGGCTAAGCTACCCTTTCTGGACCTGCAAGGGAGGAAGCCTGGCTTTCCCATGCATGAGCTTAGGGAAAAGGCACCATGAGGAGTTCTTAGAGTAGGAGGCCCCCCGGCTGACTGGGAGCCAGAGGTGGTGTGAAGTCCCCTCCTAGCACCTTTGGGGAGAAGTATGCCTGCAGACTCTTCACAGATGAGCCAAGGCGATGGCAGCTTGTAAAGTCCCTTGGGGTGAGGAGGTTCTGGATGCCACAGACCCAGGGAGGCTACCAGGATGGAGGCAGGGTGTAAGGTGTGACTGCTATTTGGGTGGGGGGGGGTGAATTGATCAGAGTTTTAATTTGCCAGATCATATAATCTCTGAGGTTTTGGACTGTGGCCATGATTAGGTTTGTTTTTCTCTGTGGTTGTCCGGTTTAACCCGAGAGTGATCTCTTCCCTGCTGGTTCACAAGACGCAGCAACTCAGGCCTGCGAAGAATCATTTTACCGACAGCGACTGCCCGGGTGAGAGAGCAGTTCGGTCCCCGAAGAAACAGGATAGAGGGCAAGCAGATGCACCTCAGATGCTGGGGCAGCACTGGCTGATCCCCATGGGTCCGCCCTCCCCACATGGAGACCAGCAGTTTATCCCTGTTGTCCTACCCACTCATTCTCCGCCGTGATGGATAGAATCGTTTCTACTGTATAGGGAGGAAACCACAGGCTCTGAGAGTTCTTAAGTCCATCAAGGGAAAACCGGTTCAGGAATCCAAGTCTTCTGGTTCCTAGAGCCAGAGTCTGTCTGCCCACCACACTGGCAAAGGGACCTCCTCGTCTGTCCTTCTGGGGTTGCACTTACTGTCCTTGGGGTGGACTCTCGTCAGGAACTGCTTCTGTATGTCTAAATGCAGGGTTTATCAGGGCATACCTTCACTGTCATTTGTAATGGTAAATCTTAAATGCTGAAAAGCAATATTTGGGGAATTCACTCACTACTTAGGCATTTCACTGGCTCCCAGGACGGTACCACAGAGTACAAGGCTTTAGGCCAGTTACCGGGGAGAGCCCATGAGTGTGGTCGGGACAAATCTGCCCTTTTAATTGCTTAGGTTTGGGAAAGGGTGAATGAATACCTCTTCACCAAAGGGAACCCCAAATAACCACGGGACAGCTCCCAGTGTTTAATCAAGGGGAGGTAGGAGGAAGTACCAGGGGTCTGACCTGGAGATTACAGCTCTGTTCCACTCCCTCCTTTCCTGGACACACACACACACACACACACACACACACACACACACACTCACACACTCACTCGCACACTCACACACTCTTGCACACACACTCACACACACTCGCGCACACACACTCACACACTCACACACACTCACACACACTCTCTCTCTCTCTCTCTCTCTCTCTCACACACACACACACACACACACAGTCTTCAGTTTAGATATGCTGCCACCAGGTGGTAACTTCACATCTCTGTTTACAGGCCTTCAGTTTTTCTTCTTTTTTAACTGGAGTCTTAAACCATCAACTTAACTTGCACCCTTTTCTGTGTAAGAACTCCCTTTGTTAAGGATAAGCGAGATGCATCACAGGATAAAATCAAGGCACCCTCGTGTTATGTGTTTTCACTACCACCTAATTCTCTTGCTTGGTTCTTGTGCCTCCATCCTTGCCTTTGAGGCTGAATTATGGTTCTCATGGTGCTTTGATGGGACTCAGTCTTTCTTGTTTTCAGCTTCACCCAGTCTCTGGTCTGGAGACCTGGTGAGCTGGTGCCTGGAGGCCCTCGTCCAGTCTGTTTCCAGGGTAACCCGCTGCTTATAGATTTGCTTATTGCATATTGCAGAGACTCAGCTTCCCCACAAGAGACTGCAGTAAAGTACATACACTGCTAGGAACCACAGACTCACAGGAGTGATGAAATCCTAGAGAACCCCCTGTTGCCTTAGAATAACTTTTAAGTCCTGACCTTTCTGGGACCTGCCCCAGTTGGGGTTTGCATACAGCAGTGCACCCCTGGTTTGGCCCCAACTATCTTGCTGGAGCAACTCCCTAGTAACTGGGATCTTGTGGCGAATCATCTCCAGTCTGTGGTTTCTTTTACATGAGTTCTTTAATTTTACCATCCCTTCTAAGAGTCAGGTTCCTTCTGATCTGGGGACACAGTTGGGCACTGAGAAGGACCCTGCACCCAGGCCTGCAGGTCTTGCTCTAAACAAAACTGCCAAGTTATTGGTGGCTTCTGAGACATGCCTCACACTTCACCAGCACTGTCTCCTCTCAGGAGTCTCCTGCAGCTGCAGAAGCTCTGTCTTTCCCTTGCTGACCAGTTTGAGATGATTCTGGGGAGCAGACCCTGGAACTACTACAGGGACATTAGTTCTGGGTACAAGGTCAGATGTGTACTACCTAGGGGTCAGGTCAGGACTCTCTGCTCTTCTTGATCTCCTAGTGCTTATGGGGAAAGCACCGGGTCAAACGTTTTAAGGTTAATAAGATAAAATTCTCTCCCACCGGCAGTCGGATTTGCTCCCCTTCAGACCCACACAGTTTACAGACTATGTTTCCCCTGGGGCGCTGCACACCGATCACCACGAGCCCTCATTGATTATGTCTCTCTGGTTATGAGGCCCTGGCTTTGCTAGGAAGAGTGACTTACAGCTTTGTGTCATTCCCAGCACCCGGCGCTCAGCCAGGAGAGAGCCTGGAAAATAAGATGTGAGCCTGGACTTTGGGGCAGTTCAAATGTAGATTAGTTTGTCCACATCCTAATGCCGTGCCCTTGGTTTTTGTCTTTTGTCTTGACAGATGTAGTGAGATATCGATCAGGTTGCTGCTGAGTGTGAGACCTCCAGGGGGTCATAACTCCCTGGCTGCTTCAGGCTGCCTTTTATTTCATGTCGACATACATTATACTAGCTCTTCTGCCTAAACTGCATACCTTTTTCTCTGCTGGAGCGATGCCTAGACTCCTTCCCAAAGGCCAGGCTCCATCACATCAATCACATCACGCACTCATTTCTTTTTATTCATGCATTTTTCACCTACTCACCCATTCAACAAATCCTCATCAAATCTGTCCGGTGTATAAGTGACCTGGTGCCAGGTGACAAACCGCCAGTGAGTGAATTGTCATGATCCCTGCCTTCCAGAGTCTACATGCCACAGACCCCACCACAAGCACATTCCATGGATCTGCTCCCATATGACAGGGCTGCTTTGATCTGTTGTAGAATAATCTTTTTGTACACAGTGGAAGGTGTGTCTTTGCCAAGGTGACTTCTCATTGGTTTAATAAAAAGCTAAATAGCCATTAGCTAGGTAGGAAGTATAGGCAGGACAGCCAGACCCAGAGGATGCTGGGAAGAAGGGCAGAGTCGGGAAACGTCATGAGACACAGAGGAGGCAGGATGGGAAGTCTGTACATGAGGTGAATGAGCCTTGGGGCAGCACATAGATGAATAGAAATGGGTTCATTTCAGTCATAAGAGCTAGCTGAAAACAAGCCTGAACTATCAGCTGAGCGTTTATAATTAATATCAAGTCTCTGTGTGGTTGTTTGGAGAGCGGCTGGTGGGACAGAGCCAATAGGCAATCTAGATGGAAAACTCCGCCTATGTTGTTCACCCTGCATAAAGCCACAGATGGGACTAGTCAAAACCCTCCATCCTAGCTAGGTCCAGATGGAACCAGCTTGATTTCAGGTTATCTTCAGGTTTTATCATCTGCTTCTTGCTCCGAGACTCTGTGTTTGGTCCCCAAAGATACTTGCTGTGGGTAGAGGTGGGGTCTTGTTGGCCTTTAGGGTTGGAGAGACTTTCTAGAATAGTCTTTTGGTAGTCTTTTGGTGTTTTCTGGGCTTTATGTTGCATTTGCATTAGCGTCTAATCTGGATGGAATGAGTGTCCCCTGGAGCTAAGTGACCTAAAGTTCTATTCTAAAGGGAGCATCACACGGGTTTCTTTGGGAATTTGTGCCTGCTGTTGATTCGTTCCCTGATTAAGTGACTGCTGGGATGTTTTGCCATCTTTAGTGCAAGCTTACATTCTAGAAATATATCCTTGAAGCTTGGCTCCATAGCGTATGTTGTGAGCCTACAGCCGCGCTTCCAGAAGGAGACTGTGACCCAGTGCGCTGTGAGCCTACAGCCCCCTTTCCAGAAGGAGACTGCAACCCAGTGCTGCTTTCTTTTGTTTTTCTTCTGCTGAGATGAAAGAACTTTGCACTTTTCCTTTCCAAACATTTCAGTTTATTTTTAACCGGCAGGTGGTGAAGGTTAAGTGCTCCGAGTCTGAATTACAAGCCTTGAACATCCAGGAATGCAGGCCTGTTTTGTTCTTGTGCTTTACAAAATCCCCGTTGCCTGCAAACAGAGTCCCTTTGACCAAAGAATTCTCTGTGTTTCGGTCACTTCAGTCTGTCCACCTGGCTTCTGGATACAAAGTTTTCAGATTTACACCTGGGGTCTTACCACTTGTGATTGCCAAACATCCAGGTACCTTTAACGATTACAAACATAGTACCTGTCACCTACCTGGCCTTATTGCTAATGTAGGCACAGCAAATCATGTCTTCTAAACAATGTACACTAGTGTTGGCTGGTCACTGTGGGTCCTATCCTTCCCCTCTGTCCATGAGCCACCCGACCATAAGGGCAAAGGGAGCAGAAGGGGCAAGTGAGGCCTTGTGCAGCCTGTGTGTGGCAGAAATAGCTTTCTGAGAGATTGCTTCAGTGTTACAGCTCAGCTTTATTCCAGAGTGAGGAGAGAGAAAGGCTGGGGACCATGGCTGGGCATCACCTAATTTGCATAAACAGCATGCTGATCCTATCATAAGACTCCATATATGGCTGCAGGGTCCTGCTGCGAAGCTCCTAGTATGATGTCTGGTTACCATATGGGCAACAGGGGGAAAGCATTTTCAGCAATGGTGGTGATCTGTTGCCAGAACTGAATAAGGCAGGGGGCCAGCGTCAAAATACAATGTAGCATAATCAGAGGAGGAAAGGGTCGGAGCCAGGAAGACAAGGGGTTAATGAGCAGGTTAAGTGCTCAAAGCAGGTCTTTGTGAAGTTTTTGGAGGGTATTGGCATTTGTTACAACAACATTTGATTCCTTTACACAGAAGCCGCGATCTTTCCCCAGTACCAAGCAAGTCCCCCCATGTTCTGCAGTTATTAGATCCAGCGCCCTTCTGTTTTGGAGCACGACCCCAGCAAGAGAGGTTATCTGTTGCTGGAGGGATTCAAGGCTGCCAGTCGTGGACGTCATGGCCTGATCGAGCTTGTCTCTAAGTTTCCAGGCCAGATGATGCGTCTGGACAATGGCAGTTGTTGCAGCCCTGGCAGATTGGAGGGAGATGGCAAGTCCCGTTCCTACCAGTAAAGGGAGGAATATCTCCCGTCTTTGTCTGGTTCCTAGCGACAGTGCTGTCTCCTCCTCTTCATATAGACAGACCTGTGGAATAATCAGAACAGAAGGCAGTGGTGTGCAGCCTAAGCCAGTAACAGTTTGACTGACGGCGCACCAGTGATCTTTTGGGGTGGGCTTAGGAGAGTGGTCAAAGAGGGGAACGTCATGAAGGTCTGGGCAGGTGTCACCTGTCCCGAGGTATCACCCAGGTATCTGTAGGTACTACAGAGAGCTAGAGGTGCCAAAGAGGCAGTGAGAGGCATCTGGATTGTGGCAGATGGGAGGAAATCAGCCACACATTGAATGTATCAGCTCCAGGACACTCTTGAGAACACTGCTGAGTTTATTTGTTCCTCCGGTTTGTTTGTCCTGTAGAACAATGTTATGGTATTAAGACAGGCTTAGATGCAGGTAAGAGCTTTGAGAAATGTGAATGTCAACAACAGGTATCTAGAAAAGGGGAGGCCACCTTGATAGTATTTGCCCACTGTCACCCCTGTACGACAGTGGTCATGCCCAGGTCCAAAATGTATATCACACAAATGTGGGTGTGGCAATACCCCCACTGTCGTTATCAGTTAGAAAAATGGATTTTCCTTTTTTTTTATTTTGGTTTTTCAAGACAGGGTTTCTCTGTGGTTTTGAAGCCTGTCCTGGAACTCACTCTTGTAGACCAGGCTGGCCTCAAACTCACAGAGATCCACCTGCCTCTGCCTCCTGAGTGCTGGGATTAAGGGCGTGCGCCACCACTGCCTGACCTTTTATTTTTTTATTTTTTTTATTTATTTATTTTTGCTTTTTCGAGACAGGGTTTCTCTGTGGTTTTGGAGCCTGTCCTGGAACTAGCTCTGTAGACCAGGCTGGTCTCGAACTCACAGAGATCTGCCTGCCTCTGCCTCCAGAGTGCTGGGATTAAAGGCGTGCGCCACCATCGCCCGGCCTGACCTTTTATTTAATTAATTTATTTTTATTTATTTATTTTTATTGATTTTCTCTTTTGTTGATCAAAATGACCCCAAGTAAACTCCTCTGCTAGCCGGTAAGTGTGCAGTGGCATCCTCCATAAGTATTTACACCCTTAAGACATGGGTCTGTCTGATGGAAAGGGAAGTAGACAAACTCATCTAGAGCGCTAATGCTGGCATTTGGGTATACCAGAAACTGTATGGACTTTTGGCATCCCTCTAGTAGGCAATCCCCTCTTTCTATTATCTGATCCCTCCATATGTTTCCCTGATATAAACCCCCCAGAACATAGTATTAGGGAGGGTGGGGGTAGCTGAAACATTGGTATTTGCAGGGTAAGGACAAGTCATAAGGATGACAGAAAAGGGAGGTGGGGGTGGGGCAGCTTTGTCGGGCCATGGCCATGAGAGCATGGATGTCATTCTGAGTGCTCTGATTGTGAGTCCTTGGGCGTCTGTGTCGGTTTTTCTTTTCCTCCATGATCGATAGGCGTGCCATCTTTCTGACTACAGGGGTCATGTCGGACATTGTGGACCAATATCCAAACAGGGCAGGATTGGTCCTGTGGGAAGACACAAGCAAATCCCCTCCCAACTGTTAACAAAGGGTCGGACCCCTTCCAACACCCGTCAAGTGGATCTTTCCACAGGACCAAGTTGGGTGGTATGTGTGCTGGACTGCTCCAGCTACAGACAACAAGAAAAGTTTTAACTCTAACACAGCAAAACTATATACAATAAGAACATTTATCAAGTAAGAAATACATTCGCAATGTCCAGGCCATTAATATTTGGCAAATTTAGAGAAAATAATATCTATCTTATCTTGGTGAGTCCAGAGTTTTGTACCTATTTACATTCTTTCTTTTTTAAAAATAAATATTTATTTGTTATATATACAATATTCTGTCTGTGTGTATGCCTCCAGGCCAGAAGAGGGCACCAGACTCCATTACAGATGGTTGTGAGCCACCATGTGGTTGCTGGGAATTGAACTCAGGACCTTTGGAAGAGCAGGCAATGCTCTTAACCTCTGAGCCATCTCTCCAGCCCCCCTATTTACTTTCTATCATGACTAAGGGAAACTGTAATTATAACGTTCTACCTTCAACCCCATCAAAGACCTGAGAAGGATTTAATATTACCTAAGTAAATAGGAAGTGCAGAACAAGCAACTTTTAAAACCATGAGAAATGACAGAAACAGCTGGCTGCCTGGACAGTTACCCAAGTTTATGCTGCAGTGTTGGGACATCCATCTTTGGCCTACAGGCCTAGAATATCTGACAGACTTTTCTGTGAAGCAGAAATTTTGAAGGACTATCCCATCTTGTCTTAGTAAAATTCAGCAGTCTTATTTCTGTATGTCCTGTTTGTTCAATTTGTATAGTATACTATCAGAAGTTGAGGCAAGGGCAATTTCTTGTCCAAATGGCTAGCTTTTGCCACAAAGAAAGCAAACTTCATATGGAGATTCTACAATGCCCATCATCATTTTTGAAACAGATTGGTACTGTCAAGAGAAAACATGTCTCACTGCCATGGTCTTTAAACATATATTCTACACATATTTGAAGTGTTTGATGATCACCTATCTATCTAAAATATATCTCTGTATGTCCTTGAAAACATACATAATATGGCTATGTTTGGTTGTTATAGATGGCTAACTATTAACCCGTATTTCTTTATTATCCTAAATAGTTTTCAACAACTAGCACTTTACATTTTTAAATGAGCTGCATAGGTATAATACCTTAAACAAGAATATAAACATATATACATAATAACAAAAATAACCTTAAATTTCTATCAGTATATAAAAACCCACACCAATGTAAAATATGTGAGACTACTGGTTGTTCAGAAGTAGACTCAACAGTCCACTCTATCATCCCATCATTTCTGCATTATATCCCCTTTTCCCTTCAGAAGAGGTTCCTGAATCTAATCTCCTTTGTTTAGCTTTCTCCCTGACCATGACCAGTAACAATTTGTAACCAACCCCCTAAATGATGACAATCATTCATAACCCACTAAATGATCAAAAGCCACCCTTCCCACCTTTGGGGAATGTGAACATTGGGTCTTTGCCATCTGGGGCCAATGAAGGCTCGTCAGGGAAAAGAAGATAAAGGGAGGAGGAATATTGTGGCTTGGGGAGTAATTTCTGCCTTATTAGGTCAATTACCTTTTCCAGGGTGGCTAAATCATTCACAGGGCAATCTTCAGAGCTCTCCTCCTCGGAGTCTTACCCCTTTTCCTGTTATCCCTTTCTTTCCAATGAGGTATCCTCATTTGGGCCTTCCCCGTTGTCTCCCTGTCCTTTTCTTTTAAAGGGGCATTCTTGGATTTGGGGTTTTCTTTGTAGACATTGCCTGCTTGTGGCTATCACAGGGAGGAAGGAGGGGGACAAAAGACAACCTTTCTGCATTTCTTTTTCATGAGCCAGGTAGGCGACCCGGTCCAAATATCAGGGCCCAGGGTGTGAGTTGAAGCACCTCTTTCCAGAATTCTAAGCCTTCCTTTTGGGGGATTTTAAGTCCTCTTGATGTTAATAAGGCTCTAAGAGAACAGTTTTGGAGATCCCCCTGGGACAGTGTTGACTTTTCCATCATAGGAAAAGAGAAGTCGTGCTGCAGCGACATCCGGTGCTCCCAGGGTAATTTTCCCACTGGGGGATTGAAATGCCCTAGCAAACACAAGCCTGTCTGCAGGTTTAAGAGACCTAGAACTCTTTAACTGGTTGCTGCATTACCAGGTTTTTTCATATTGCCCACAATTGATCAGGCTGTCATGGTCTGGAAAGAGGGTAGAAAGACCTTCGGTCAATGCCAGAGAGTTGCCCTGGCCAAGAGGCTTCAGTTGTCTCTGGACCCTCTCTGGACCCTTGCTAAGTCGCCAACAGAAATAAAAGGAGAGTGCTGGTACTCCAGGGGTACTCACAGACTCTGCTGGGTCCAGAAGCCACGCTGGGCACCAGCTGTGGTCCTTTCCTTCCCCATGGTCTGTTGGCCACCAGGACATGAGGGCAAGAAGTGGCAAGAGGGGTCTTGACTATCCTGTGGTATGACGAAAATAGCCTTCCGGGAGATTGCTTCAGTGTTACAGCCTTATTCCAGAGTGAAGGGAGACATAAAGGCTGGTCATGACCTAATTAGCATTAAACAGCATGCGCCTATCATAAGGCTCTTGTATGCGGCAGCAGGGTCCTATAGTGAAGCTCCTAGCACAAATCTGGTTACCATATGGGCAGCAGGGGAAAGCTTCTGCAGAGTTTATGCAGGGGGAATAGGGGTTATAGGCAGAATTAAGCTTGCTTGCCTGCTGCCCTTGAAGTAAGAACCCGGCTTCTCTGTGTGACTTTATTATAACGACACTTAGAGGCCTGAAAGTCCAGTTCCCAAGCCACTACCCAGGGTAACACAGAGAAGACTTCTCAGGGGTGAAGACTGAAAGATTCCTGTAATAACTTTACAAATGATCCGAGGGTCATTTTCTTTATTGCTCTGCATTCTAATTCCCTTGCTCTAATTCTCTTCAGTTCCAAATCTTTTGCTTCCTTTTTTCACATAGCTTAAATATACATTTTACAGGAGGCTGGAGCCAGAAAATAATAATAATAAAAAAGGCCCTGCTGATCAAAGCCCATTCTTTGGGTAGTGATAAGGAGCAGAGGTATTTACTATGGCCATGTATTTGCTTGGCACCTTCCCAAGCAGTGGCATTGAAAATGTGCCAACCCAAAACTATATTCTCTTATCCTGTTTGTAACCCCAGAACACACAAAAAAGAAGGGAACCTTGTAATTTTGTAAGGCCAGACCATCTTTTTCAGCCCTGGCTAATTGTGAAACTTTACCAGTAGTAGCTGGACGTAAGACTAATTTTCTTTTGACTTGGTTAGTTGATTGTTATTTGAGATCTAAACAATAAACTGTTAGTTAGCTGAATCTTGAGCTTTATATCATAAACTAAGATTAGAAGTTTGTGTAGAGTATTAATTGCTAAGGAATTTAGTAGGGAGTGGCTGCTGGCCTGTGTTACCAGCCAAGTTTGGTTGGAGAAACTGGCATAGTAATTTATGAAGCTTTGTGTTAATAACCTTGGTTAGACATCTGTGACTTTTTCCTTGTGCATATCTCTAAAGTTTTTGACTTATGATCCATTTACAGAAACATTCAGTCTAGTTTGAACTTGCTCTGAGGTAAAAATGAGATAATTTTGTGTAGCTTTTTTTAGACTGGAGAGAAATTGTTTTCTTGTATTAGTCTGAGTCAAAGGAACAGAGCAGGCTTTTAAGTGTCTTACAGTCCCCATGGGACAATAGATCCTAGTTTTATTTACTATATATCAAAATTATACAGATTAGTGAGAAGTCATCTTCCTTATCATCCACAGATATATGTGCCCTTAAGATTGAGATACAATCATGAGATTAAGTATATACATCAGATGAGATGAGATTATACACTACAATGCAGATATTGGGGAGACCCCATAGCTGCTTTTGCACGTGTGAAATCACAGACAGGAGCAACAGTTCCCAAAGTCAGTGGTCCTGCAGGCCTTTCCTGAATGTGATTCTTCTCCATCAGAGAATCTTTCCTCTGCTAGGTTGACGTCTGAACACTAGTTGTCACCTGCTGTATACTCCCACAGCCTCCGACACTACAGATATCCTTAAGTGTAAAAGAGGGAACCAGAGGACAGACAAGATGGATGGCCTGTTGAGAAGGGCTTGGTTCAGCCAAGTTTTCTGCCTGGCATTGCTGGAGGCCTATGCCAAGGCATTTAGATTATCCCTGGGCCCTGGGGAAGGAAAGGCAACTAATCCTACTTTAGAGCTTTTACAAGGGATTGTGACCCACATAAAACCTTGGTTTTGGCCAGCAGGGTCCACTTTGGCTTCTGAACCACAGACCTGTAGGTCAATGCATCAATGTCAGGCTAGTGGAAGTGTGTTCAGCAGCCTCAGGGTAACTATGATAACTGTGAGTCTGGTGTCTTGCACTGCTTCTATGCATTCATAAATGTAGTCTTTATCACCTCACACAGCCATCCTATGATGTCGGCCCTGTGGTTTGTCCCCACTTGGCAGGTGGGACACTGGAGACTGCAGATTGCAAGTGACCTGCCCTAGGACATGGAGCCTAGTAAGAGTCAGAGGCAGGGTTTGAACATAAGTCTTCAGGATACCAGAGGCCATTCCACAGTGCCAGCCTGTCTTGGTGCCTAGCAGTCAGTCTGCTGAGCTCTGTTGCTTGCTGGCTTTCAGCTGCTGCCCTTCTCCAGCCTAGCTTTGTCGGCTCAGTACAGACTATTTGCCTGGCTCCTGCCCTTGGCAGGGCCTTCCTGCCTTCTCCTGACTCTAAGCTTCCTTCATCTCATTCCTAAACTCTTGCTTCATCTAGTTGTCTGGTCACTCTTCTTCGTATCCCCTGCCTTCAGCCTTTGTTCCTAAGGATGCCCATACCTATGGTCCTAGATGCACAGGATGGGGCTAGTATGGGCTGTAGAGTGCCACCTAGTGGGCATTACTCTGCCCACTAATACTGTGAAACAGGTTCTGGAGAACGTAAGTGGTCGTGGGCCTTTGGCAAAGGAAGCAAGACATTTGGGTGTTTTGGGGCTTAAAAAACAAAACAAAACAAAAAACCAAACCAAACCAACCAACCAACCAACCAACCAACCAAACAAACAAACAACAACAACAACAAAAGCACCTGGCAAGCCAAGTCAGATTTCCACACGTGATTTTATTGTAAGGTTTGGCATTTGTTGTATTTAGATCTTACTCATGCTCCAAGCAGGACATTTAGAACATGTTTTGAGATGTTTGACATTATGGGTGAAAATTCAAATACTGTGTGATAAACACATTCTTACACTAATTTGGCAGGCAGAAGACATGAATTAAACTTACTCTTTTTGTTTAAAAAAAAAAGACAAAAACAGGGATAGGAAGTACTCAATGGTACAGTGCTTGACTGGCAGGGAGGCCTTAGGTTCAATTCCAAGCATCTCAGAAAAAAAGAAGGAAAGGATAAACAGATAAAATTATATCAAATTGAGGAATGTATGTTTTAACAAAGAAAATCAAGAGTGAAGAGAAAACCTGAAGAATGGGAGTGAAATTCTGATAAAAGATTAGGGTCCTGGGATGGGGCGGGAGAGACGTTTGTGCTCCTTCAGGGGACGTGAGTTTGATTCTTAACAATAAAAGGTAGCTAACAACCTTCTGTGGTTCCAGCTCTGGGGGAATTCAATCACCTCTTCTTGTATCTGCACGCATGTGCACCCCCTAAGACACACATGCACATAAATAAAAATAAAATCTTTGTAAAGAATAGGTCTAGGTGTGGTGTTGGATATGTCTAATCCAGGCATTTGGGAGGAAGAGGCAGGTGGATCTCTGTGGGTTCAGGGCCAGCCCAGTGGTCTTCATAGTTCCAGGACAGCCAGGGGTACATGGAGAGACCCTGTATCAAAATAAAAAATTAGTGTCCAAAACATATGATGAACTCAACTCAGCAGAAAAAACCCAAACTAGTAAGAAATTTATCTACATATACATTCCTTTTAAAAAATATGCAAATTTCTGGCAAATGTATGAAAATACTCACCATGACTCACCAGGGAAATGAAAATTAAAACCACAATGGGGTACTATTTCAGTCCAGCTAGACTGGCTGTGGTTGGCAAAAAAAAAAAGGCATCGACAAAATATGTTAGCAAGGATTCCGAGAAGCAGAATCTTAGATTCGTTAGGACAGTCATTATGGAAAGGGGTGTGGAAGGCTAAGCTAAATATGATCCGGCCGCCCCACTTCTGGGTCGACATCTCCCGTGGAAGTGAAGCAGTCTGTCGAGGAGATGCCCCATTTTTATTGCAACTCTTTTGACAATGATCACGGTCTAGAGTCGACTGAGATGCCCATCGTTGCATGAGTGGATAAGGAAAGCACGTTACATGTATGCGGTGGAGAATCATGTTTACCCTTAAAATAGAAACTCGTCACTTGTGTCTACATACATGTATGCGGTGGAGAATCATGTTTACCCTTAAAATAGAAACTCGTCACTTGTGTCTACATACATGTATGCGGTGGAGAATCATGTTTACCCTTAAAATAGAAACTCGTCACTTGTGTCTACATACATGTATGCGGTGGAGAATCATGTTTACCCTTAAAATAGAAACTCGTCACTTGTGTCTACATACATGTATGCGGTGGAGAATCATGTTTACCCTTAAAATAGAAACTCGTCACTTGTGTCTACATACATGTATGCGGTGGAGAATCATGTTTACCCTTAAAATAGAAACTCGTCACTTGTGTCTACATACATGTATGCGGTGGAGAATCATGTTTACCCTTAAAATAGAAACTCGTCACTTGTGTCTACATACATGTATGCGGTGGAGAATCATGTTTACCCTTAAAATAGAAACTCGTCACTTGTGTCTACATACATGTATGCGGTGGAGAATCATGTTTACCCTTAAAATAGAAACTCGTCACTTGTGTCTACATACATGTATGCGGTGGAGAGTCATGTTTACCCATAAAATAGAAACTCGTCACTTGTGTCTACATGATTGGGAATGAAGGACATTATACTAAATGAAACAAACAGCAGTAAGAAGATAATGGACACCAAAAATGCAGTTTCAGGGGCACAAATTCCGCTGTTCTGGCCAGTGAGGTGCTTACAGTTTATAAAACTCTATTACATATTTTATAAAGAACTAAAAGAAGTTCAGAGATTCTCAAGACAAAGAAATGATAATTGTTTGAAGAGATGGAATTTCTAATTAACCTGACTTTCGCTGTAATGTGTACTGTGTATATATCAGATTATCACTGTGTGATCTGAGGGTCGTGGAATTCCAGCACTTGGGAGAGGAAGCAGGAGGACCAGAAATTCAAAGATATACTCTGTTATATAGTAGGTTCAAGGCCAGCCCAAGCTACATGAAACCCTAAAACAAGAACAACTAAATAGGGGGCAAGGTGGCTCAGCTGTTAGTAGTTCTTGTTGTTCTCCCAGAGGCCCTGAGTTTTGTTCTCAGTACCCATGTCAAGCAGCCACAGTCACCTGTAACTCCAGTTCTAGGAAATCTGGTGCCCTCTTCTGGCCTCTCTGGTACCCACCATACATGGCACACACACACACACACACACACA
>NW_026067893.1:18405814-18464426 GCF_014885135.2 Alexandromys fortis
AGAGAGAGAGAGAGAGAGAGAGAGAGACAGAGAGAGAGAGAGAGAGAGAGAGAGTAGTAGTAGTAGTAGTAGTAGCAATAGTAGCAATAATAGTAATATGATAATAATTAAAAATAAATCTTAAAAATAAGCCTTAACAAATAGAAATAGACTGGAGAGACAGCTCTGCTGTTAATGCCTAAGGCTCACAACTAAGATAATAAAAACAAGTTTTAAAAAACCAAATTATTACGTATACACCATAAAGACATATAAAGCATGGTGTCAATTTTTTTTCTTAAGTTCAATCCTTAATGCCGTGAGAATCATTTTTGTGGTTCTGAGGACCAGACCCACAGTTTTACACATGCTAGGCAGGCTCTTTGCTAGAGAGCTACGTCCCAAGCCCTGAGAAATTCTTAAAATGTAAATTGAGCCTTCTGTTTTGAATTGTTCCTTACTTAGGGCTGTAGCCTGGATATAGGATTTAATAACAAAAATAGTAGTCAGAGAGCATTCTTTCACGCTGGGCACTGTGCCAGGCTCTTGGCAGGCTTCTCGGGTGACACTCACCACAAACCTTTGAGAGCCGTGCTGTTGCCATCGTATTACAGACAAGAAAAGGGAAGCTGAACAGATTGAAATGAGTGGATCCGGGATAATGATGGCCAAAGTTAATAAAAACACTTTTCATTTCCTTTTCTGCATGAGAATTTGACCTTTGTTTGACTTCCTAGCTTTGTTACCCTGGTAACCCGATAAGAGCCAAATGTCAACTGTGTTTCTAAGGCAACATTACCTAGGACGAGAATGACTCCTGATTGGTCGTAGATCTGGATGTGGGAGGAGCTGTACCTAACTGCGAATACCAGTGAGGGACCGGTGTTCTGAGTCTCTGGAGGCAGTAACTCTGGCACGTCTTTTGTGGGGACCCTGGAAGCTGCACTTCTGGAGTATAGGGGTATAGGGTCGCCCCCCAGGGTGGCTCCTACCCTTGCCTGCTGTAGTTTTCGCATCCTAAGGCCGTGATTGCTGAGTTAAGACATGTATCTTTGCCACTATGATGCTGACCTGGGCTTAGCAAGATTATCGTGTGGGTGCAAATGCTCTACTAGACAGGAGGTTCTCAACCTTCCTAATGCTGCGACCCTTTAATACAGTTAGTTCCTCACATTGTGGTGACCCCCCCAACCATAAAATTATTTTGCTTCTACTTTATAACTGTGATTCTGCTACTGTTCTGAATTATAATGTATATATCTGATATGCAGGATATCCAATATGCAGCCCCCAAAAGGGGTCAGGACCCACAGGATGAGAGCCACCATAAAAGACTTGTTGGCACCAGGCTGGTAGGTGTGATGTCATACAAGCAAAAACAAGGGAAGGAGTAGAGGAAATAAGACAGGGATATGTATTGTGGTCCGATACCCAACCTTGTATGTAACTGCCAGCTCAACTCTGTCAGGGAGGCCAGGAAGGCTGACCTTTGGCAAAGCCTGCTTTTCCTGCTTCTGAAGTCAGACTCCTCAGAATCAGTGAAAACATGACTGTAAAGTAAAGGAAACTGGATTCTCATGGGTCGTTCGTTTAATCCTACCTCCGTCATTCTACCCACATGAGCCTGTCCTCCGAAGGAACTTACTTGATGGCAGAGGGGACAGAAAGTGGCCTCCTGGTGCGTCATGAGTCCTTGCTTTTCTGCTGGCTACTCCTCTGCTCATTCATTCCTCTCCTCAGAAAGAATTTTATTTTGGAGTTGGTGTTCTAGCTTATTGGTGAGCACTCAGCACTCAGATTAACAGTGAGCACTCAGCTTAGCGGTGAGCACCCAGTTTAGTGGTGAGCACCCAGTTTAGTGGCGAGCACCCAGTTTAGTGGCGAGCATCCAGTTTAGTGGTGAGCACCCAGTTTAGTGGCGAGCACCCAGTTTAGTGGCGAGCATCCAGTTTAGTGGTGAGCACTCAGCTTAGCGGTGAGCACCCAGTTTAGTGCTGAGCACCCAGTTTAGTGGCGAGCACATAGCTTAGCAGTGAGCACTCAGCTTAGCGGTGAGCACTGATGTGCGAGGCGCAGATTGTTCCTTCATCCCTTCCAGTCTGGGACGGTTCTCAGGCTTTCTTAGTCTCAGTACTCTTGAAGAGGACCTGTTGATTGTATGTAAACTCTCAACTTGGATGTGCCACTGTCTTTTTTGATAAGATTTGGTTTATGAAATAGTTATTATTTGAGTGATAATACGTTAACATAAATAGTGTCAAAACATTCATTTATAGCTGGGTGGTGGTGGCGCACGCCTTTAATCCCAGTACTCGGGAGGCAGAGGCAGGCGGATCTCCGTGAGTTCGAGGCCAGCCTGGTCTACAAGAGCTAGTTCCAGGACAGGCTCCAAAGCTACAGAAAAACCCTGTCTCGAAAAACAAAACAAAACAAACAAACAAACAAAAAAACAATAAAATCATTTATTTTTTTGAAAAAGTGAAAGAAGTCCTTAAAATATAGCAAGGGGTCAGTGGATAATTTCTCCTTGCTTATCTCCATATCCGCGGAGTCTTAACTGCTTATATCCCCTTACAACAGGGTGTGTGTGTGTGTTTATACAAAATTTATACATACTTGTGCAAACATAAAAATATAATTTTATGTTGCCTCCTTAAAGATAACATATTAATTACCTAAAATGTCATTCTGAAGATTTAGATTCTTTGTTTGTTTGTTTGTTTTGAGACGGGGGTCTCTCTATGTAGCTCTGGCTGTCCTGGAACTTATTACGTAGACCAGGCTAACCTGAATTCACAGAGCTCTGCTGGGATTGGAGTTCTGAATTTTTCCTTTGGTATATCAGAATCTCCGATAGTACGTATGAAGTTTAAAAAAAAAATAAGTGTTGTGATCCTGGATGCAATCCTCTGTTAGGTCTCCAGAGTCTGACCACCTTCACGCCTTCAACAGAGGTAGCCACTGTCAGGAATTCAACCCCGTGCCCAGCACTTCTGTGTTAGCTGTACATTTCCTAGTTCGTATGCAGTTTGCAACACTGTGTTGCAGGTCTTCAGAGTCTGTGTAGCTGTCATGCTGCACTGCATGTATGCTTTGTCATGCGGTATTGTAGTAGACAGAGACTGCACTTTCATTTCCCAGCTGCCCAGACACAAATAATCACACAGAAACTATTAATTACTACACTGTCTGTCCAATGGCCCAGGCATATTCCTAACCAGCTCTTATATCTTAAATTAACCCATTTCCTTTTTTTAAAAAAATTTATTTATTAAAGATTTCTGCCTCCTCCCCGCCACCGCCTCCCATTTCCCTCCCCCTCCCCCGATCAAGTTCCCCTCCCTCGTCAGCCCAAAGAGCAGTCAGGGTTCCCTGCCCTGTGGGAAGTCCAAGGACCACCCACCTCCATCCAGGTCTAGTAAGGTGAGCATCCAAACTGCCTAGGCTCCCACAAAGCCAGTACGTGCAGTAGGATCAAAAACCCATTGCCATTGTTCTTGAGTTCTCAGTAGTCCTCATTGTCCGCTATGTTCAGCGAGTCCGGTTTTATCCTAGGCTTTTTCAGACCCAGGCCAGCTGGCCTCGGTGAGTTCCCGATAGAACATCCCCATTGTCTCAGTGTGTGTGTACACCCCTCGCGGTCCTGAGTTCCTTGCTCGTGCTCTCTCTCCTTCTGCTCCTGATTTGGACCTTGAGATTTCAGTCCGGTGCTCCAGTGTGGGTCTCTGTCTCTGTCTCCTTCCTGATGAAGGTTAATATTCAGGAGGATGCCTATATGGTTTTCTTTGGGTTCACCTTCTTATTTAGCTTCTCTAGGATCACAAATTATAGGCTCAATGTCCTTTATTTATGGCTAGAAACCAAATATGAGTGAGTACATCCCATGTTCCTCTTTTTGGGTCTGGCTTACCTCACTCAGGATAGTGTTTTCTATTTCCGTCCATTTGTATGCAAAATTCAAGAAGTCATTGTTTTTTACTGCTGAAAATTAACCCATTTCCATTAATCTGTATATCACCACAAGACTGTGACTTACCAGTAAGGTTCTGGCGTCTTCCTCCTTTGGCAGCTACATGGTTCTCCCTGGCTCTGCTTTCTTTCTCCCTGTATACAGTTTCGTTTCCCCACATACCTATATTCTGTCCTGCCATAGGCCAAAGCGGCTTCATTATTAACCAATGGTAATAAAACATAGTCACAGCATACAGAAGGGAATCCCACATTAATTATATGTGCTGTAATCATCTGCGTCTAACATCATCACCTGCTATGTTTTTAGCTATAACTTTGTTGGTAGAAGTGGCTATAAGACATTCTTATTTTTTTAACTGCTACATAATCTTCTGTCATTTGAACAAACCATGGTCTGTCTGTTCTCCATTGTTTCGGTACC
The DNA here is from genome assembly GCF_014885135.2 of Alexandromys fortis. NCBI lineage: Eukaryota > Metazoa > Chordata > Mammalia > Rodentia > Cricetidae > Alexandromys > Alexandromys fortis. The sequence goes on from NW_026067893.1 coordinate 18,410,187, forward strand.
CCCCCCTTTTTTTTTTACTGTAATAAGCAATACTGCAGTGTGCATTTTTTTTTTTAAATTAAACCTAGTCTTTCAAACACAGATGAGTGTGTCTGTCTTTGGAGGCCTGTGATCCAAGAAAAGGCTTGGGTGTTGTGCTTATCACTTTCCCTAATGCTCAACAGTTACTAGGAAGGAAGGATGGATGGATAGATGGATGTATGGATGGGTGGGTGGGTGAGAGGAAGGGAGGGAGCGAGAGAAGGAGGGAGAAGTGGGGAATGGGAGAAGGGTAAGCCTTGGATAACCTTCCAAATCCATCCGGGTCTCCTCGCCTGTGTGGAAGAACAAACAGCACATTGACTCTGTCTCATTTTCCTTCCAGATGTTGAAATGCTTCAGGCCAGTGCAGGTAACCCAGGCTCCAGAGAAAGCCTCTCTCGGCCCACCAAGGACTCAATGATCCGCAAGTTCCTAGAAGGTAAGTTGTAGCTGTGAGCCGGAAAGCAGAGAGCTGATAAAAAACAAGCAGAAAGTGTTGCCTGATTCCATATGAAGCTTCAGTCTCAAGGGCTGGCACATACGTGGTATATGACGGCTAGCGGCTCTCTGCCTCCCTCCACGCCTACCCCGATCTTCCCCATCCGCCTGTTAGAGACAGGCCAGAGGTCCATGACTGGACCCTTTCATTACACTAAAGTACTTACTTCCAAGAAGACTTCATTTAAACTACACGCCTGTTTTTATCTGACAAAAAATAATAATCACCCACTATGTGCAGAAAGGACTGTTCTGGATATTGGGACCGGGAACCCAAAACAAAATAAGCTATGATCCCACGGAAGCCTTGCTTTCTAGTAAAGGATGGGTACATACACCCTCTTTGCCAAGCAGAGGCAGCATGGCAGTGGTTAAGAGTGTGGGCCCCATCTGTGTTCCCTTTCCTCCGGTTATCTGGAAGGCCCCGGGGCAAGGTGTTTATCTCCTCAGCTGTGGAACGAGATGGATGCGGTCAGATCAGCAATGAGACAGTACTGCCTGGTGCACTGAGCAGGCAGGTTGTGGTGAGAATCAAGGAAGTTTCAGTGAAAATACGGTTCACCTAAGACCCGGCAAAGAAAAAGCAGTTGACAAAGCGCTATTATTACAGGCGCTCTCAGAGGTGTACGGCGTTACACTGTGAGTGATTGCGTCTCTCTGCCCGGTCATCTATGATTACGGTTGGCCTGTCAGTCAAGTCGCTATAGAAGCAGAGTGCTGAGGGCGTGAGACGCGGAGGTCAGATGGTTTGGGCACTGTAGGCAAACCACAGCCTGGGCACCTGCCCAGCCCTGCCAACAGTTTGATCAGCGTTCACCATGCCCATTCATTTGCTGTTATTCATGGCTGCTCGTACATTCCTAGTATAGGCTTGGGCGGGGTGGGGGGTTGCACTGGGTGTTGTGCGGCAGGACCCGGCACATTTATTATCCGCTGACTCCCACTCTAACACCCTCTCTACCTGAGAGAGAGGTCTGGGCGGTCGAGGACCAGCTGTTTGGTTACGTTCCTCAGCTAGCACATGGCACCGAGAGGGCCGTGGATGAGGTCAGAGATGCTTTCCTGACCGACTTCATTATTCGGCCTCGGGCTTGCTCTGCTGTCCTCAGCAGTGCCCAGGCCTAGCTTAAGGGCTTCATGCATGACACCCATCGCATGATTCTTGCAACCTTGTAAATTGGGTACTGCTGCTTTCATTCAGCGGGAGAAGTAACAAAGGAACAGACAGGGCGAGTTTCCAAGTTCCTAGAGGCAGTAGGCAGAGTGAGGGGACTCCAGTTCAAGCCCTCCCTGGCTTCGGAGCCTGCCTTGAGGTGCCTCCTTCGACCCCTGGTTGCACGTCACCTTATGAAAGGAGTAGCATGTGGGCGAGGAGCCGATGGCAGCCTCCTGCCGTCCCGATGTCAGGTGATGCTAGATTGAAATGATCATTTCCCAGCAGTCCTTCATCAAGCCTTAAGTCTGTGCAAATCCAGACTCGGTCCTGCCCTGCAGAGGAGGTAAACACACACCCCACGTGAGTTCTCTTTTAGGAAGAAAAGCATAGTTCAGCGTAAATAAAAATGTCCTGGGTGCCATGGGAATGCAGGGGAGCAGTGTGCTGTTTAAGGGGTCAAGAGAATCCACATAGGCAGACTGGTCCTTGTCAGATTAGGGCAAATTACCCTCAAGTTAGGCCGCTCTCTGTAACCTGCTCAAGGCTCCGGGACAATGGGATGAGGACATTGTCTCTCGCTTCTAGGTGACTCTGCTACTGCTTGGCCGTCGAGTCACTGTGAGAGCCTTGGCTGCAAAACAGCTCTTTCTGATTTTTGTTTTTAAATCTTTAACAGCAGGACCCCCTTTCATTCCCTGCTGTGCCCGCCTGTTGCTGTGCTATAGTTGCTTACTATTGTAAAAGTAATACATAAAGATAATAAAAATTCGAATGACACAAAAAGCACGCACACACATACACACATACATATACACACATGCACAAATAGACAAGACTATGTAGACCTGTCTGGTCTGGCATTCACAATGTAATCCAGGCTAGCCTTAAGTGAATGGCAGTTCTCCTGCCTTTGTCTCCCACCTGCAGGTGTGATGGTCACCACATCTGGCCCTAAAAGTTAAAGCAATGAGAAAAGTCGCTGTCTCTCACCCTAGAGTCTCCGAGTTTCTCTGGACATATTAATATTGGATACCCGTGTCTTCTTTCGTGATTAGTTTATGTCATGCCATCACAACATTAACTTTTCCGCAGGCACCGGGACATCCGCTTATGTTAGCCAGTGTTCAGCTCTGTGCTTTCGTGAGCCTCGGTGCGGGGAATGCCTTTGTTGCATGTAACATCTCTGCACACGTTTGAGAGCACACATACCGTGAAGCACCAGAACAGAATCCTGGGTCTCGGGAAGTAGGTCTTCCAATGTTGGTAGTGTCATGTGACCCAGTGGTCTGAGCTCACATAGGTCCCAGGAGTTATGAATGGGTCCAGAATACTGTTTTCATACAAAATATTGCACAGATATTCACCTACACCACAGACAAAACTGAGCTCATTCTCAGTCCCTCTACTCAGCCTCTCATTTCTACCCGGTGTGATTCTGGAAGCATTTCTTGGCCTTCTGCAGCTCTGAGGAATTGGGGTTGGGGGCTACAGATCTGACGCATGTGAGGGACAGAAGGGAGGTGTGGGTGTGAGGGTAAAGTCAAGTGGCCCAGGCCCAGCTCTGAAGGCCCATCCTTTGTGGCACTCGTGTGCCTTCAGCCAGTCAGCAGTAAGTTATAAAGAGTTCTAGGCAGGATTAACTCTCTGCCCCCAGTGAAATGTGGAGCCTGGCACAGGGCGATGTCTGGCACATATCAGCTGTCTGTTTAAATCATTAGTTAATGACATTAAATGGCACAATCGGATCATGATGGGAGAGGCTGAGATACGGGTCAGAATTCATCCTCTCAGGGACCCAACAGCACAGACCGAGGTCCTCTGAGGTGTCCTCTGGCTGTGCGTTGCACGTGTCCTGTCAATTGGCTCTCTTTGGCTTCTCTAGTATATTTTGTTTCTAGGGAACCTGGCAGCTTAGGTAGGACAGCACATTCTCCCTGAAAATCATATCTATTTGGGCAGCGGGAGCCAAGGGATTGGTTATGATTATCTGGAGGTGCTGTCAACTGGGGGAGGAGGTCACAAAACCCTAACAATGCGCAGCTTTCCAACAATGCCTTCCTCACAAATGCCCGCCTGTGGACAGATGTTGCTAAGGGAGGAATTCTATTTATACCACTTCTGCACAAGTCTGCCCTCTCTCGCCGTCTGAAGCCAGGAAGCTTTCTTCTTCTGCAGAAGACAGGACTGCCTCTTTTTCTGATAATGTAGCGGCTCTGAGCTTTCACTGGGGTTCCCCAGAGTCTGCCCCGCCCAGACTACTGGGAGGGAAGGCAGACTCACAATAGGGAGGCTCAAATCTGAGACATGGCTCTCTGCTTGGCCCACATTTTACCTAGAGTTCATCCGTCGCTCTGTTCTAAGGGTGTGACTGAGCACATACGATGTGGAAAGCCGGTGTTTGCTTCTAGGACAATGTGGAGGGCCAGGGTTGGGGCCTCCCCTTTGCAACAGACATACTAGGGAGGGAGAAAGGTAGGGAGCCCAACCCACCAATATAATAAGTTCCCATCACAGAAGGGCCCTAGAGCTAAGGAATGAAACACAGAGAACATAAATAGCAGTTCAGCTTAAACTGGGAGGTCAATGGGGCCTCTCTAGGGAGGTCACAGTGTGGCTGAGACTGTGCCAGCCTGGCCTGGCACAAGGTAGCATGAAGGAGATTCTGAGCAGAGGAAACTGCCTTCCCAAAGCAGGATAAAAAACTGAGGCAAAGCCAACTGTTTAGAGTCCATGGAAGACTCGTGTTCTGAGAGCCACTGTTGCCCTGAGGGGTGGTTGGCAGCTCTCCCAGGATACTTCCCTTGGTTGCAGCCCTTCCCAGAGTTCCGTCCTCCCCTTGTGCAAGACGCTAAGATAGGCAGGCACATAGAACCTTTTCCTTAAGGCCAGAGCCTAGGGACTCGTGTTTTCTAATTAGTTGGGACCAACCTGGCCAGTCCCCTGGACACAGGACACCAAGAAACAAAGGTGACCTCTCTGAAGCTCAGCAAAGATGTAATGGAAACACAGAAGTCCCAGGATATCACCGCATTGTGGGCAGGAAGGGCAGATCTTTACAGAGAATGTGGGGTTGTAGGGTGCTGGTGGGCAGGAAGGGGGAGGCAATCTTCTGACCTCAGTGGTTTTGCTTAGTGGGGAACAGTGTGCAGTTGTGAGAGAAACAGATAGTGGAATGAAGGGTCGCTCCAGACCCCGGGTACCAGGCTGGCTTCTGGGCTCTTTGGACAAGTTATTTAAATACTCAAAGGTTCAGGGTTTTTTTTTTATTTATCATATGCAAACTATGGTTACTGGTAGCAGCAACTCCGCAGCATTTTTTGTAAACCAGATGCGGTCATCACTCAGGAAATGCACCCAGAACCGTGCTCAGCAAGGAGGAACCACATTTTATAGTCGTTGTGGGGAGCACAAGGGAGTGGTCATCGGTGAGGAGCCAGGGCATTGTCTCACTGTTGCCCCATCACCAGGAAGTGGTTCTGGGAGTGCTCAGGCCTGGGAGTGGGGGTGCTTTCTCTCCCTTAGTTATACTAAGGTGAACAACAGAATCGTAGTTGTGAAAGTGAAGCAGCCGAGCCCATGCTGCTGTCCTGGACTGAGTGGGTGGCAGATGAAGGAGACCTTGGTGCCCTCCTCATTGCTTTCATGGGTTCTGAGCAAATGGTGCAGGAGACGTCTCAAGGGAAGCCTCTGCCACAGGATGTTACTTTGGTAACAAGAACACTCACTTGGTCTTAGACCTGCAGTCCTACAATTTCCCAGACCACTGTACTGAATCACCTCTCTCTGTGTTGTAGGTAACAGCGTGAAAACAGCCAGTTCGGTGAGAGAGCAGTACCATGCCCACCAGGAAGATATTTATCACACTGTGGATGAAGATGAGACCTTTTCTGTGGACCTGGCCAACAGGCCTCCTGTCCCCGTGCCCAGGCCAGAGGCCAGTGCTCCTGGCCCTCACCCGCTGCCCGACAACAAGCCATACATCTCTAAAGGCAAGTGTGTGTGGAGGCCCAAAACTGTGAGCCTATTTCCCCCTTGTCTGAAGGTCAGAGGGTTTGAGGTTGTTCAAAGTCATTAACAATAGTGTGGCTAAACGCTATGTCCTAAGGTGTGGTTACTTGATGTTTTGGATATTAAGAAGATCCATACAGGTAGATCCATTTTACCCTGACTGAAGGTCAGAGAATTCAAACATACTTCTGCTCCCTCTTTTAAATTAGGAGATTTGACCTAGGGAGTGGCTGCCTGCGGGATAGTTGATCTAGGGTAGGTTCACTGCAGAAGCAACAGAATGCTTTTCTTATGAATTAATGACTTGATGTTTAAAGTATTGAAGCAAGTAACTGTTCTGGAAGTCTTCTGTATCTTTTAAGACAGTCTTTTGTCTTCCTCTCCTTTTTTTTAAAAAAAGATTTTATTTACTTATTATGTATACAGTATTCTGCCTCCATGTATCCCTGCAGGCCAGAAGAGGGCAGCAGATCTCATTACAGATGGTTGTGAGCCATCATATGGTTGCTGGGAATTGAACTCAGGTCCTCTGGAAGAGCAACTAGTCCTCTTAACCATTGAACCAACTCTCCAGCCCCCTCTTCCTCTCCTTTTTGTTTTTTTTTTTTTAAATATTTATTTATTATGTATACAATATTCTGTCTGTGTGTATGCCTGCAGGCCAGAAGAGGGCACCAGACCCCATTACAGATGGTTGTGAGCCACCATGTGGTTGCTGGGAAATGAACTCAGGACCTCTGGAAGAGCAGGCAATGCTCTTAACCTCTGAGCCATCTCTCCAGCCCCTTCCTCTCCTTTTTGTATTGGGGTGTAAAAGTGTATGGAAATTAAACACGGGCAAAATTTCAGTATTCACTGGAACTCCCTCCCGGTACTATCCTATATTTCTGTTTTATTTTTTTACTCGTGTCTTTGTACTCTTTACTTATTTTTCTAATACCCATGCCCTACCCTGCTAAGTGGTGTACCTGTTGAAGCAAGGTTCCCGACAAGTGTGGCGAGGGATAGTGCTCAGTAGGAACTTCCTGGTTCCCTGGTCAGCAGCATTGCTTGTCTTCTGGATGGTCTCCAGCCAGGGCCATAGGTCATAGGTCAGGACAAACTCTGGAGTTAGGCCAGGGGCAGTTCAGTGCTGCCGTCCTGGAAGCGTTCGTGTGGAATTGTAAGGACAGAGATACATGAGAAACTAGTACATTGTTATCTCGTAACTTGTTCTATAATTAGTCATTTTAATGGCTGGCGCTTGTTGAAATCTATTAGGGACATTCTTTGCATTTAATCTTTACAATAACCTATTAGGTAAGGGCCCTGATCCCCATTTTATGGATGGGAAATGCAGGCGCAAGAGGTCAGGCACCACACAACAGTGCCAGGGCTTGGGCCCCAGGGACCCTGGCTCCACAGCGGATGCTGAGCTACTATCTCAGGCTACTGCTTACCGATGTTAGTAAAAGGTGGAAAGAATTTAGTGTGACTTCATTATTGTTCATCAGTGAGATACGGAAGGCTTTGTGGCTGCACTTCGGGACTTGATTATATTAACATGCTTTTACGTTCCGTGTGAGCAAAACTGCAGGCTCCGTGCTTGCTCCTGACCTCTCATCCATTTTTAATAGCATGTATTGTGGAAGATGAGACATGGGGAGGTCTTTTTTTTAAAATTCATTTATTAAAGATTTCTGTCTCTTCCCCGCCACCGCCTCCCATTTCCCTCCCCCTCCCCCAATCAAGTCCCCCTCCCTTGTCAGCCCGAAGAGCAATCAGGGTTCCCTGCCCTGTGGGAAGTCCAAGGACCACCCACCTCCATCCAGGTCTAGTAAGGTGAGCATCCAAACTGCCTAGGCTCCCACAAAGCCAGTACGTGCAGTAGGATCAAAAACCCATTGCCATTGTTCTTGAGTTCTCAGTAGTCCTCATTTTCCTCTATGTTCAGCGAGACTGGTTTTATCCCGGGCCTTTTTCAGACCCAGGCCAGGTGGCCTCGGTGAGTTCCCGATAAAACATCTGAGACATGGGGAGGTCTTAAAGAGGCCAGGGAGCTCCCTGCAGAGCCTTGGGTAACTTGGCTTGGGACCACCAGATAAAATGCAGGATGCCTGGTTCACTCTGAATTGCACACAAGCAGCAAATACATTGTTAAAATTTATTTATTTTTATTTCATGTAAATTAGTGTTTTTCCTGCATGTATGTATGTCTGTGTGAGGGTGTCAGGTCCTCTGGAACTGGAGTTACAGACAGTTGTGAGCTGCCATGTGGTTGCTGGGAATTGAACCCGGGTCCTCCGGAAGAGCTGTCAGTGCTCTAAACCACTGAACCATCTCCATCCCTGCGAATGCATTTCTTAATGTATCTATGTCCCAAGTAGTTCCCTTCTTTGGCTTTAACTTTCACTCAGTCTAGCAACCCTAAGTTAGTTGCACTACAACTGCGGACGTTCTGTGTCACTAAGATTTGCTGTGTCCTTGGGCACGTCTCCTTTAGCATATCCACCGGATATTACCTACTGCCTGGCTCCCCCCAACCCCTTTAGTGCACTGCTGTGTCTTTTCCCGAGGGCGTTCTCCAGCAAGTGGCGCTCCATTGCCGTCTTTCAGGGTAGGCTGGAAACCCCTGGAATTATTAAAATGGCCACCGCTCAAGGCTTGAATGACCCAGTGTGCTTGCCGTCTTGGGGGACTCTGAACTGCACACTGTGCATCCACCCGGCTGTGGTGTTTTGCTTGATAGCCCACCATTTACTGTTTCACCCGCTTCCTCTCTCACGTCGGTCACCTCCTATCGTAGCTGCCTTCTCATTGCGGTGACAAAATATCTAACAAGAAGAGGCTGCTGTTTGCCCACAGGTCAGGGGTGCCGGCACATCATGGTGGGGAAGGCGGAGCAGCAAGAACGGCGCTAGCTGCAGCGGCAGGCATGGGAAGTAGCTGGTCATATGGAGTCTGCGGTCAGGGAGCAGAGAGACGTGGTCTACCAGCTTGGCTCTGTTTTCTCTTCTTATTCAGTATGGGACTGAATTCAGCCTGTGGGATGGTGCTGCCCACATTTATGGTGGATCTTCCCACCTCTGCTAATGTGGGATTCTGGAAATGCCCTCATGGACACACCTAGAGGTGTGTTTCCATGGTGACTCTAAATCTAGCCAGGTGGACAGTGAAGGGTAACGACCATACTTCCCAGAGGGAATACTAGCTGTCAAATCCTCATCTCAGGGACAGCTTCCAAGCCCACAGATGTACTGTGGTAATTCCTAAATGGGAGAAAAAGGTGGCAACTTATTGCTCTCGAGGCAGTGGAGCTGGGACCGTAGGCCACAAGGTGACAATAGGGGCAGTGGCTTGGAGTAGGTTCACCTCTAACTTCTGGTTGCACATGATAGGACACGGGATATGCCACTTTACCCATTTTGGTTTTGGTTTCCTTACCTAGAAGTGGTCATGAGAAGTGACGGTACCCTGCTACAGTGGTTGTGAGGGTCAGATGAAACACTGCATTAGGAAGCACTTAAAGCCAAGGGTGCATGATCGTGTGTGCCCGATGATGTTTAAGCGCTTTCTATGCGCCAGCCCTCAGTTCCCATGGCAACCCAATGGAGGTGTTGTTTCTGGTCTTCATTCTACATATGAGAAACAGAAGCATGGAGAAAGACCAGCTTCTCACAGAAGATCACGTGACACACGAGTGGCAGAGCAGGGATTTTAGCTGGGGAAGCCTCCTTCAGATCCCAGGGAGCTATGAGATGATCTTGTCCTCCTAACACTTACAAAGGGTTTCACTTTTCAGTCTCCTCTGTGGTCCTATGCCTGTTCATCATGAGTGGCTTCATCTTGCTTCCCCTGGAAGGACACATTTTACTTGTTCTACCAGATAGAGTTCTGCCTATCATAGATGGGCCTGCCCGGTGGTAGGTGCTTCCTTCTGTTCTCTAGCGGCAGGTCTTCGCAGATGCTTCTGTTTGGGATCCTGGCACACATCCTCCCCCCCCATAGCATTTTCCCTCCCTCCCCTTCCTTCTTCCCTTCCTTGTGTGTAGTTTATGCTGGTGCATGTGTTTGTGCCGCCGCCTTTGGCCAGAGGCCCGGGTTTGATGCTGGGTCGCACTCCTCGGTTGTTCCAGCATAATTTTGTGAGAGAGCATCTCTCACGGAGCTTGGGGCTCACCAATTCAGCTATTGGTTTGCAAGCTCCAGGAATCTGCTTGTCTCCACCTCTCCAGAGCTGGGATTGACAATGTGGGATACCTTACCCAGCAGGTGTGTGGGTGCTGGGGACCTCAGGCTTGGACAGCAAATACTCTACTAACTTAAGCATTTCTCCAGACCCTCCTCCTCCTCTTTCTTTTTCTTCTTCTTCTTTTTTTTTTCTGAGACAGGGTTTCTCTGTGTAGCTCTGGCTGGCCTAGAACTCACTATGTAGACCCACACTGGTTTCGAACTCAGAGCTCTGCCTGCCTCTGGCTCCCAAGTGCTGGGATTAAAGGCATGTCCACTACCACATGTCTTACCCTTTCCTTTAAGAATCTGAGACATAGTGCTGATGCCCTCTGACTGGCTTCGTCTTTAATCTGGAGAACCTGTGCGTCTACCCTGTCTTTTTGACAGTCTTTGCTCTCTCTCACTCTTTTCTTCCAGAAATATGTGTACAATGGTCATGACTAAATGTTTATGACTTTATTGCACAAGGTTATTTTTTGTAAATGCATACAGTTTCATAAATGTGTGACAGAGCCTCTGAGAAGGAGACGTTTTGCCTTCACTTAGAATATTCTTTCTTTCACAGTTTTTGCAGAAAAAAGTCAGGAGCGTCCTGGGAATTTCTATGTTTCTTCAGAGAACATCAGAGAAGGTAAACCAGAGCTTGTCCTGAACGTCCCCCGCAGGAACTGAACTTGAAGGAATATCCCTGTAACAAGGCTGGCCGTGTGTGGCAGTGGCAGTCATGTCGAGAGATCTCACTGGTAGCTCAGGAATACTGCATGAGTATCTCTTACTGGAGGCAAAGGAGAAGGGGGAGAGACAGCGGTACCCTAGATTACTGTACAAACTGACCCCACAGAGGGCACTAATACACAAATGCCCGTGTAGAACCGGAGAATTGAGGCTGATGCGAAGAGCCTGGCAGTGGGCCCAGCACCAAGCCTTCACCTGTGGCTCAGCCCTCTTGTCTGTTACTAGTCCCACTGTGCTTTGACTCAACTCTCATTAAAGTTACTTTCTTGTTGTTGGATGACAACCAGGACATTCGGTTTTCTCAAAGACCTTTTAAGGAAGTTTGAAAGGAGCCGAGAACTCCCTGTAACCCTTGAGCCGTCTCCTTCTGCTGGGCATAGGCATTCAGTACCACCCCACATAAGAATCTTTAGAAGAGCGGCCCCAGCAGTGTCTAAGCACTCAGAGGTGTCCCTGAAAGACAGTAGTTACATGAGAGATCTGGAACACACTACATGAACTGATGTCATATTGTCCTCCCATGTCCCAGTGCCCCCATTGTCTCTGTCAGTAGTTCATTCCCCCAAGGAACCGTGGAGTCGCAGCCTAGAGAGGGGCTGGTTGGCTTCCGGCCTCAGAAGTGGACAACTGTCCTTCAGTCATAATGAAATAGAGGTTGGCATGGAACAACCCAAGGACAGCCTGCTGGGACTGGACTGAGCTCCTAATTTTTACCAGTGCCCCTGGACCTGGGTGGAAGTTCCATTGGCATTTGTGTCCATCAGTCCTCAACCATTGTTCAGAGACAGGGCTGGGAGAAGTTCCCCGCCTGGACCCTTTCTGTATACTGATCTGTTTTGGGAGTGGGTTTATATATAAAGCTCTAATTCTCAATAGAGAGCATTTTGCCCTCCCTTCCACAGATGACATTTAGCAATATTTGGGGACATTTTGCATCTCCAAATCCAAGGAAAGTCACCCAGTAGGCGGTGGCCAGAGATGCTGCTCATTGCTCTCTAATGCACAGAACAGGCCCTCACAGTGAAGAGTTGTTTACCCAAAATATCAGCAGTCTCTGGGCGGAGAAATGCTGGATTAGATGCCTTCACAGTCAAAGTTCAGTGTGGTCGGCAGACTTTGCCCCTCCCTCCCGTGTTATGGCTCTGTCTGCTTTACTCCAATAGCTTTGAAATTGTTAGCAACTTCCCCTTCCTTATTCCAGGTCTCCCCACCCCCATCTTGGTTCCACATGTCATTGTTTCTTATGGCTGTGGCAGACTGTTCCTTGGAGCCTGTGCCCACCATCATTACCGTCACCTCTCAGGTCTGCTTTTCCCAGCTGGGAGTTTTCACGCCGACTTCTGCCGTTCTTTTCAGAGCCACCTGTGAGGCCATGGAGGGACAGGCCCCCGTCGAGCATCTATGACCCATTTGCTGGGATGAAAACACCAGGCCAGCGGCAGCTCATCACCCTGCAGGAGCAGGTGAAGCTAGGCATCGTCAATGTGGATGAGGCCGTACTGCACTTTAAAGAGTGGCAACTCAACCAGAAGAAACGATCTGAGTCCTTCCGCTTCCAGCAGGTAGCCAGTTCTGTCACTGTGGGGTTGTTTCACACACACACACACACACACACACACACACACACACACACACACACACTTCAGCGGAAGAGGCAGCTGCAGCTGTCACGTATGTCACTGTGACAGCTGTGAACATTGTTCGAGTATTCTTGTCGGGGCTGTGCTTATGAGTCCTTGTCTGGAACTCCCAGCTAAAAGCTTTCCAGGGCTGGAGGTCAGGAACAAATGTCCCTACACACCCCAATTCTGCCTCTGCATTGCTGCTGTCTGCATGAGGCCTTCACCTCTGCTTGATCTCTGCTCTTCAGGGTCCCGTTTTTCCTCCCTCATAGTTGATCGTCACTCTTTAGGACACAAAGAAAACTTGGAAAGATCCCAAGAAATATGATGAGACGAACACCACAAGCTTCAGAGTCTAAACCTCCTGAGTTAAAACCAATTTGTCTGTCTCTCTATCTGTCTCTCTGTCTGTTTGTCTCCCCCCCCCACTCTGCATTTCTCTAGATACCCTGTAAATACAAAGGCACAGATCTGTAAAATGCCAAATACCCTGTCTCAGGGACAACCCTCTAGGGGGAGCTCATATGAGAAGATTAGGGTGCACAGCAGACTCTTGGTTTATCTGTAGGGTTTGAAGATTGCTGTTGTTTTGAGACAAGGTTTCACTATATAGTCTCGGCTGCATCCTACAGTGCTGAACACGGGACTCCAGGCCCTTTCATTCAGGGACCTTAGAACCACTGCTGCCCTGAGCAAAGGCTACCCTGGACGAACAGGTTTTGTTTTTTGTTTGTTTGTTTGTTTGTTTTTACCTCCTCTCTAAGTCCTATGACCATGTGTCAAAGCAGACACAAACTCTCTTGGGAGATGGTAGCCCAGGATAAGTTCCTGTTCTATCACTCACATCTGAATGACAGGGGCCTGCTGTGCCTCCATTTCCCCACCTTTGAAATGCGAAGGGAAATGGGGAGAGTGTAAGCAGGGCAAGCCCTTCACGTGCCTGGTTGCAGAGTAAATGCCAGCCTTCTCCCTGTATCTATAGGCGAATAGCCTCTTCCCTGCACACAGATGTGTTCACTCCTGGATGCATGCTGGGGTTCATGTTCACAATGGTAGAAAACCCCAGCCGATGGAAGTCCGTGTAACCTCCTCTATTTTGGGATGTGTTGGCTGCTCCTTGGGCACTCAACTTTATTTCCCTTTGCTTCTGTCTGTTCCTCTGTTTCCTTCATCCCTGTCCCCTGTGAGTGGGGACACTGCCCGGGTTCTCTCTAGTCTAGCTCTTTCTTTGTATAGACAACACTTGAGTCTGCCTCTGATTCTAATTGCAACCATCAGCTTGGCATGTTCTCCCGAGGTGTGCTAGACCTGAGGCTTGTCCAACCAAGCAGCTTATTTCTGCTTATCTCTCAAGGCCCCAGACAGACGCTGGTGTATTCCCACTTGGGTATAGCAGACAGACAGACGCTGGCGTACTCCCACTTGGGTATAGCAGCTGGAGGTCTCACCACTGCTGTTCTGGGGTATTTCTCCTCTCGTGTCTTTCCATTTTCCTAGTCATGTTCCTCTGTTGGCCCTGTTGCCTGCCTCAGGCCAGCTACCTGATCCGTAGATGGCTCTCCTTGCCTCCACCTCTAGATCATCGGAACTTCACTGCGATGGTCATCTTATAGCTTCCTCTGTCCCCCTCATGCTTCCTGGACAAGGTTCAGTGTCTTTAGCCCACAGTTGCAAGCCAACCAGCCCTCCCAGTCTGGCTTCCCGTGGATCCCTCCCATCCACCTGCTGCTCCAGCCAAAATGTTTAGACATTTCCCCAGGGTACTACTGTGTGCTCAGATTCCTAACTTCTCTGGAATGCCCAGGCACTGTTGCTGGGGGCCAACTTAAGATAGAAACAAATCTTGACCTTTGTGTATCCAGTCAACATTTATTGAACAACTACAGCGGCCCAAATAATTGAATTATAGAAAGTTACAAGACCTGGTCTTTGGAAAGTCCAGTGTCCCCGAAGAGACAGGATACATATTGCAAGCATACGCATATGTTATATGCAAGGCAGTGTAGCCCAAGTGCCACATGATTGATCTGGACAGGACTAGAGCCTGGGGCCACCTGGGGAAGCCTTGGTCCAGGCGTGGGACAGAGTTATAGAAATTAAGGTACCTCAAGGACTGAGGAGAGAACACAGTCAGAGGCGGGGATGAGTTCAAGTCTGTGAGCATGTCGGGTGGGGTTGTCTGTGAGGTGTAGGTGAAGGAGGGCGGTGCACGCTAATGCTGAGAGTGGGGCTGGGCCTCTGAAAGCGCACTCTGCTGGGGGAAAAAAGGCACGTTACAGGCACAAAGCCTTGAGTTTCTCCTGGGGCCATCTTGAAATGTGGCTGTAGTGTGCTAGCCCCTGCATAGGACATAAGAATGGAATTCTAATGTTCAAAAGGTACCACTGCTGGATACTTAAACAACAAATAAACTGTTTTCCAGGAAAACCTTAAAAGACTAAGAGACAGCATCACCCGAAGACAGAGAGAGAAGCAAAAAATGGGAAAGCATTCAGGTAGGTGGCTCCCCAGTGCCTGCATCACGGGGGGGTTCCCAGTGCGCTGCATCACTGGGGGTGGCCGTTGCTGCTGTCCTTGACTATCCCTTCTTCTGTGGCCCGAGTGCACAGACTGCTTGCCCAGGAGGAAATGGATGCTTAGAGCCCCCTCCCACCCGAAGAGGACGGTCATCATTTCTACCTTGGCTCCAACCTTGGCAATTAGGAAAGCATAGGAGCCAACAGAGTGAGAAACCGCACTCCCCTGAGAGTGGGCAAACTCTACCACGAGCGTCTGAGGACAATATGCAATAATAGGGCATGCGTGCTATTGCGTGTGTTGTGGATGGGCTCTTCTAAACCTCATGATACCAGCCATGTGACACCAAGCACCCTGAGCAAGGACCTGCCTTCTGCAGGTTGGGCCTCTGTGCTCTACTCTAGCCAATCTTTTGGCAAGAGGAGCAGGGAAGAAAGGTTCCTGTAGGAGCCCCTTATGAGCAGAACTAAGCAAAATCAGCCCTACTTGCGTGTTAGCTGTCGTCAGTTGGCCTCTCACGAGGCTGGACATTTCCCCTACAGTTTTTCTTGCCCGGGCCTCTTCCTCTGCACCTGCGTTCTCATAACTGGACTGGGGGGTCTCCTCCCAGCAGCCCCTTCTCCTAGAAGGCTCTGGGCCACTGTAGGCTTTTGTATTGTGTCCTCACTCAGGACATCTGGAGAGCCTGTTGTCCCTGGTATGTCTCTTTTCTGTCCTAATTGCTGTTACGTTAGTTCTTCATTCCTAGGATTCTGGCTCCAAGGTGCAGTCTAAATTTGGCAATTTTCCCTATGCCATGGCTGTAGCCAAGCCACCGCCATCTCTTGGAGCTGGTGCCGTAGTTTCTCCACTTGTCTCCACCCTTGTCCAAGCTCACCCCTCTACAGTTCATCCTCCCATCTAGAGCCAGTGCCTTCTATAAATAGAGGATCATATGGCTGGGCGCAATGGCAAATAACTTTAATCCTGGTGTTTTATGGAACAGAGACAGATAGATCTCTGTGAGTTTGAGACCAGTTTGTCTATACAATGACACCCTATCACAAAAGACTAATTAATTATTATTTTTTTAAAACAATAAATCACTAAGGGCTAGAAGGATGGCCCAGTGGTTAAGTTTGTGCTGCTTTTTTGGAAGACCTAAGTTTCGTCTCTAGCATCTATATTGAGTGGTTCACAACCACCTGTAACTCCAACTCCAAGGGATCTGTTGCCCTCTTCTGGCCGCTATGGGGAACTGCACTCATGTATACATTACCCTCACAAAGACACATAATTTAAAATAGCAGTAATAATGCCAAAAATAAAATATCAGAGGATGCCCCCCTCTGCTCTAAGCACTCCAGGGGTTCCTGTCCCACTTAGAGGAAAAGCAGACTCTCTGTTGTAGCCTCCAAGGCCCCATATTATGTGACCTCTGTACTATTTCTCCACAAGCTCCAGACCCCTCCCCCAGCCCCGGCCTGAGCATTAATAACCCCCTCGTGTTCCTCTAACAGGCAAGCACAGGTCTTCCCTAGGCCTTTACACCTGATGCTTGCTGCTGTCCTCCTCATCTCTGACTGCTGCCTCCATTCATCCAGCAAAGAGGCTCCTCTGCCATTTTTTCAGGTGAACCCCTACACCTTGTCTTTTGCTTTCTCGTTTTCCCTCTGCCCCTGTAGCATGGACCAGGATTTCCTTAGTCTTCTGTTCTGGTCCTGAACTGGCATCTATCCCCGATCTTACCATAAGCTCCACGATGGCAGGAACATGCATGTCAGTCTGCAGCACAGTCCTGGTGGAGCTCAGGACGTCTGTGCTGGGATGAGAGGTTCAGCCAAAAGTCTGCTAACACCAGCCATTCCATGCAGCCACCAGGAATCAGCACCCAGCTTGAGAAGAAACCCACGATCTACCGTGTGTGATTGGCTAGTTTGTGAGCTAGTCATCTTTTTACTTATGCAGGCGTGGTTTTCCCATGATGCCTAGCACAGTGTTTTTCCCAAAGTAGTTGGCTTAGAGAATATTCACAATTTTGACCATGTCAGAAAGAGGGGTCAGGGAGCTTATCCGAGCACTTCTATTAGAAAGTTTGGAATTTTACTGTATCTCCCACCTCCATCCCAGGCTCACGTCTGCCCTCCTGCTGCAGAGAACAGAGCTGAAAGGGTGCAAAGTCAGGCTCGGGATCTGCAGTCGCCCAGGCTCAGAAAATAGGACTCTAGGCGGCAAAGGACTGAAGTGCTTCTGAAAAGTAGAGCATGTGCGTCCAAAGACGGGTGCACCGACGAAGTGAAACTTGTTAAGCTTTTAAAAACAAGCCATACTGGCCTGTGATTGGTCGGTGGCCCCAGTGTCCAAAGGCCGGGAGTGGACAGCAGTGGGGCTCACATGCGCTCAGGGGTCAGTGGGTCAGCTCAAGAACTTAGACTTCAGCATCTCTTTATAGCTTTCTTCCCCCAGGCTCCATCTAGTGTCACTGGGGATTGGACAAGTTTGGAGTTGGAATTCTGCATAGTGCTTTGAGACTACGGACAAAATATTTTTCCTCCCTGAGCCATAGTCTTAGCCTGGAATGTGGGAAGTTAACAGGGGTGTTGCGATGGGCAAGAAGTATGGGTGCAGCCTGTGCCTAGCACAGGCCCGGGAGTCCACAGAGGCAGCACATAGGGACCGGTGTCCTCTGGAACCAAGTCCTCCATAGTAAGTGCTCCGGGCTGGGACTTGAGTTTTTAAATATTTTCTTGAGTTCAGTCTGAGCACAGTGGCACACACCTGTAATCCCAGCACTTGGAAGGTTTAATCAGGAAGATCACAGTTCTAGACCAGCCTGGGCTACATTCCAGGGCCCCACAAAGTTCACCCAATTAGGCTTCTAAATAATGGCTTCCGCCCACTGCTACCTATAGTCTAAACCAGAATGATCAATGTGTGAAGAAGCATGGCCAGATTCCCCCTTTCCAGATCATCTGACATGGAATTTTTCTTGGGGAGGGGTAATAATTTTCACTGTTTCTCTGACAGTGGCTGTAATTAGTGCCATTACTATGAAAAGATTAAACCATGTTATCTTTGGAAACTGTGTTAGCTAATGTTCCTTTATTATAACTGAGATAATCAAGTTATAAATAAAAAAGGCCTAGAGCCATTGAGATGACTCAGTGGCTAAAAGGCCCTTATTGCTAAGTCTGGTGACCTAAGTTTGATCCTCAGGACCCACATAACGGGAGGAGAGAACTAAGTCTCTCGGGTTGTCATCTTAACTTCACTGGCATGGCACACACATCCACCCTCTGCCCCTCATAAATAAATAAAAAAATGGCTTTCGAGACAGGCTTTCTCTGTGTAGCCCTGGATGTCCTAGAACTCTCTCTGTAGACCAGGCTAGTCTCAAATTCAGAGATCTGCCTGCCTCTGTCCCCCAAAGGCATGTACCACCATTGCTCAGCAAAATCTACTTTTTTTTTTTTTAAAGAACATGGCAAAACAAAATTGTCTCCCAGCTGGGAAAAGAAACAGAAAAGAGATAAGGCTGGGGTCTCATTTCCCCTTCAAGGGCAGCCTCCAATAATCTAAAGACCTCTCCCTGGCTCTGCCTTTGAAAGCACCCACCACCTCACAGTAGCACCATTGTGGGACCAGTCCCTTAGCACGAGGGCCTGTAGGGGACATTCCAGGTCCAACTCAAACAGACGCGGAAGAACGGCTCAGGGTGGCAGGGAGTCCCTCTGGGGAGGATGTATGGCCTAGCTGTCTAAGAGTATCCTTGCTTTTAATTTTTATTGCAATAGAATATAAATAGCAGGGCTGGAGAGGTGGATCAAGGGTCAAGGTTCTTGCCTGGGACCAGGTGGTTTCCGGAATCTGCCTGATAGCTCACCATTATTCTTAACTCCAGTACAGGCTGTAACTAGTTCTAGGCGGATGAGTGGCACTTCCGTCTGCAAGACCTTTTCTAAGAATGTAACTCAGATTTGAAAACTCCAGTTACTTTAGACAATAGCTATCATTTTTCCTTAATTGGGGTTGGAACACCAAGGACCAAGGATCCTTGAAAACAGACCCTGCATTCATATCTTCGGCTCCAGGGAGCAGCTCTGCCCTTTGTAGCACACGGAGTTGATGGCACAGGAAATCAGCTCTAAACACGCAGCTTTGTCAGATGCTGTGGCCCCGCAGGAAAGCAGTCAATATTTGTGATCTGGGTGTGTCCTGGGAGGCAGAGCCAGCTGAGGCCCCGGAAACTGGGTTCTGCTCCTTGTGCTATTGCTGAATCACTTCTGTATGTGGGGCCATTGCTTTACCCAGTGTGACTCAGTTTCCTCACAGGATTATAACCGCCTACTGAACGGAAAAGTCCCAACGCACAAAGGAAGTAATAACGCAAGCGAATGTGCTTCAGAAAGCTAGCAATAATCGTGAAGACTCTTCCTGACTTTGTACCTTCAGGCAAAGAGTGCAGGTGTTCTAGAAACTTCTAGCCTGGCCTGAGTTTTTGAACCTTTGATCTCTGAGTTTTTTCTTCCTGTGTGCCTTACTTTCCTTCTTACAGAATTGTGAGGGTGGGAAAATTACCACCTTAAAGTTAATTAGTCAGACTGGAAACCTTAAGAAGTCTTAAAGTGATTTTTTTTCCCTGTAAATAAAAGCTGAGAAGGGAAGGAAAGCATGATATATCTCCGTGGGCTCCGAGATTCACGGTTCACCCCGTGAACACAGGCCTTGGCAGTGCTCGGCGCCCAGGACAGTGAGCATGGGCAGGGCTTCCTTTGCGGTGCAACCAGGGAGGCTGGGACTGGAAACCCTCCCCGTTCCACAAAGGAGCTGGCTGTTACTAGACCCCTGGTTTACCCCTAGATCCAGTTTCTCTAGCATGAGAAAGACCAGGGCTGTGGAGACCAGCAATCTACACCAACAATGTTCTCACAGGCTGTTCACTGTGTCCCGTCCACCCTTCCCTCACACTGCCCTTCATACTATTCTAGCTTATTCCTTAGCTTTCTCGGTGGTGGGTCTCTGCCTTTGGCACGAGGAGTCACCTGTGAATTTTCTACACACTTGTTCCACGGAAGAACAGAGGGGTGAATTGAAGCGGTACCTGGAGGAGAGCCCAGGTCCCAAAGTGTGTTCCTCTTCCTCCCTGGCTCCCATGGCTTCCCTCCCACCCTGCCTCACACCCCCTGGGGTGGGAGCTGTTGATTTCACACTACTCACTGGCGTGAGTTATTTATGCTCCCAGGACCCTGGGGTGGAAATCTCAGCAGGGTTAAAGACAAACCAGTAGCAGAGCCCATGAGCTGGGTACAGACTGTGCCTTCACAATGATTCAGTCTCAGAAGTCAGTCTTTCTCCGCATGGAGGACTTTGGTCCCACACTCCTTGGGCCACTGTTGTCAGGGTCGGTTGGCCATCCCATACCCTCTCACCTGTCATCCATAACAAATTCAGGGAGCAAGAGGCCATTGGACTCCAGAGCCAGGGTTCACATCCCAGTTTGGGCCTTCCATCCGTGTACTGGGGGTGCAGCTTCCCTCTTCTGTGCCTTCATTTCATCTGGGAACGATAACAGTGGTGCTAGGTTCTTGGGTTTTATGAGGATTTTGTCGACTAAGACTGTGGGAACTCTTTGAGCTGGTGCACAGGGTGACTTCCTGCCATCAGCAGAGTTCGTGATCCTGTCCTTAGACAGGGCTCTTGTTCAGAGAGGGTGGCTATGTACAGCTAAATGGTGGGGCTAGGAGCCCAAGCCTTTCCTAAGGGTCTCCTCTTTCTGCTCTCAGAGGTGGAAGAGCTCTTCTGCCTGTTTCTCACGCTCTGCCGTCCTTTCCTTCTTCTGGGCCGCACTGGATTCTGTGGCTTTTCAGTGCTGACGTGGGACAAGACGTGGGTCTCTCGCATATGCTCCTCCAGGCCCCAGCCCAGGCCCAGGAGACAGGTAGCCATGAGAGACATTTAGCAGCGGCAGCCTGCCTGAAGCTCTTTCTTCCTTCTGATTCCAGATCTGGAGATCACAGTCCCAATCCGGCATTCGCAGCACCTGCCTGGAAAAGTGGAGTTTGGAGTGTATGAGAGCGGCCCCAGGAAGAGCGTGTTTCCCCCGAGGACGGAGCTGAGACGTGGAGACTGGAAAACAGACAGCACGTCGAGCACAGCAAGTAAGCGCAGGCCAGAGGCACCTCGGTACCACCCGCCAGCTCACTGGTACGGCAGGCTCTGGCAAACACGCTTTGTTTGTTTGGTTGCTTGGTTTTGGTTTTTCAAGACAGGATTTCTCTGTGTAGCCCTGGCTGTCCTGGAACTCGCTCTGTAGACCAGGCTGGCCTCAAAATCACAGAGATCCACCCGCCTCTGCCTCCTGAGCGCTGGGATTAAAGGTGTGTGCCACCACAGCCCGGCTTGGCAAATACTCTTAGGAGCCCGAGATCTCAATGGAGACCTGATTTGGTTTTGAGAGGTGTGGAGTGTGGAGACTAGTTGGCCTGTGGCATTTGCCCAATGGTGTGATAATTCTTCAGGTGCTTTCTTTCTATAAATAGCGGAACCTAGTGATGGTGGGGAGAGGCAGCCCACACTGCTTCTCACGTCCCTTCATTTTCCGCTTTTCTCTCTTGCTTTATAATAATTCTTAACATCGATTGGGCATTTACCGAAAGTAAATTGTCTTCATTGATCATTTCATGACCACAAAAACCTCTATGATGTAGATTCATGACCTCTTCTTGCCGAGGAGGAAGTGTTCAGGCTTAGTGCCTTGTCCCAGGTTGTATCTAATAAAGCCAAGCAGGACCGGGGTTTGAACTCATTCTGGAGCCAAGCCAGGACTCCTCACAGCGGCTCCTGCTTCCTCCCCAGCTGTGCTAAGGGGCGGCTAAGGGCAACTCATCAGCACTGCGGACAACAATGGACTCAAATTTGAGAAGTCCAACTTCTGCACGGGTGGTTTAGGTTCTAATTAGGACACATCTTTGTTTTGGTGAAGAAGCATGAATGGGAGTCTGATTGTGGCAGACGAGGCCTGGTGTGCAGGTTTCAGGCTGGGAACACTGTTTCTGCATCTTGGGCAGCATTTGCTGACATGTTGGCTTCCCTGTATCCAAACAACTGCAAAGATGATGAGAGAGGCAGAAATATACTTCACGACTCGGGTCTCCTTGGAAGCCAGGCAGAGCATCCACCGATGAATGCAGGATAACGGACTACCCAAACCTCTTGTGGTCTTTTTTACAGCACAGCCTCCTTGAGAATTTACTGTGTATTCTGGGTCTGTTTCCCAGAAAACTTATCTGTCTGTTCCCCTCCACATACAGATAACAAACATGCACACATATCCACAAATACTTATTATGCATGCATACATGCACGATTTTGCTCACCGAGGACACAGGTCAAGCAAGACTCCTTACTGTATAGATTTTTCCCAGACAGGGAATTCTTTTGCTTAAGGTTAGACAGCCAGGTGACAGTAGAAGTCAGCTTGTACTTTTTCCTTAATATTCCTCACACCTGTGGAAACACCTCCAAAGCTTATCATGTGACGACTTGGGAATGTAGGCTGAACAAGAAGAAAATTTCCCCACACATAAAGGGGGCAGGAATGTATACCCAAAGATTGCCTCTGCCAAAGGCAACTTGAGCATTCTGAGAATTCTGCTATCAGAGGCAGGAGAGAGCTCCCCAGGGATCACAGGCTTCAGAAGAAACTAGAGGCAAGTGGCACTTTTCTCGAGCACCTGAGAGAGGGGGGATGTGCCAGAACCTTCTCTGGTGGGGCCTCTGCTTCCCATAGGAAAGGGAACCGTAGTTGGAAAATCCCAAAGACAAATATAAAGTGCTTGTTTTGTCTGTTGGGTTTTTTTTTTTGGGGGGGGGACGTGCCTGGTGTGAAGTGTTGTAATTGGAAAGTTGTTCTCTGTGTGTTTTACTTTGGGGTAGCCTACAGTGAGGACCAGGTGGACCAAGTAAATTGTTGCCTAGAAATGGCTATCTCATGGGGCTAGGAAATGCTATATAATGCCAGACCAAGCCTTACGGTCTTCTTTGTGGCTGCAGATCAGGGCTGGTTCTTGTTCCAGTTTCTGCTATGTGATAAACCATGACAAAACCTAGTTACTTGGAACACAACTATTGATTTACGCCCGATCTCACAACCTAGGTACAGCTAGAAGGTGTGACTTGTGTCTTCCCCATGTTTAGTGAGCAAGGATCACTCAGATGACTGCACTCGGCTGGGGAATCCAGGATGGCCTCGTGTTCTCCGAGACCTTCCTCCACATGGCCTTTAACCGAACAGCCTGAACCTTTTACTTGGCGAGGGAATTTGGGAAGGGAGGACAAGAGGACTGTGCAAGAGCCTTTGAGAGCTTTGGGTTTTGTCATATGTGCTGATGTTTATTCTAAAACAAGTCAGTTGGCTGAGTCTGGAGTGCACACAGAGGCATGAGTGCTGGTGAGGGTGATGTCACTAAAGACTAGTATAGTGCCTTAAAATTAAAGATGATGAGGACACCAACTTCTACCAGACAGTTGCTCTTTGCCAGCCCCATGATAAGTATATCCCTCTGTGACCTCCTTCATCCAAGACAGTAAGTAAAGCTTGTAGTTTCTAGGTAACAGTTAGGGGCTGGGAAACATGCCTCGAGTCTTCTGGCAACTGAGCAAAGGGTCCAGAAATCATATCCAGATCTAACCGTACTAGTACCCAGGGAAGCATCACCTTCCAGTAGAGCTAGTTCGTTGGCAGGGAGGGAGAGTGGGGAAAACCAGACTAGAGCCCTTTACCCTGGAGTCACACCCTGTGAGCATCATTATTTTTATGATGGCACAGCTGTTATCTCTTGGTATCCACAGAAAGACAGTTACAGGTTAAACCTGGTTATAACTGAGTAATTAAGCCCCAGTAATTAGTGCTATATTTAAGAGAACAAAAGCTAGATTGTGGAACACTCAGCAGTGTACTTGTAGATTATCTGGCCCAAGGGTTGTATGGCCATTTTTTCCCCTCCCCGTTGTGCATTCATTGGAGACAGAAAGATGAAAAGAACCAGGTTGTATCTTTATGGACTTGTAATAGAGGAAAGCCCACCACTAGCACAAGGTAGATACTAGTCTGAGCCTTCTTCCCTGGTGACCAAGATGTGGCACTGTCTCCCTCCCCCTGACATGAGAGCAGAGTATGAGGCCAAGACCAGAGAATGCTACCAACTGTGTAGCCCAGGGAACTATGGGTCAGTCATGAGCCCAGAGGGGAAATAATACCAGGGGGCTAAGGTTTAGGGCCAGACATTGTGGTTACAGGTTTAGGAATGCCAAGGGTAGTGGAGTTGATGGGTGTGAATTTCTAGTCATGGAGCCAGTGCCTGGGTCATCTTTCATTTCTTGCTGACGGAGAACGTGCGGGGCACTGTGAGGTTCACTGTGGGACTGTGAGAGACATAATCACTGACATGTGGACACCCAGGCACAGGCATGGCGACCCAGGAGCTCAGAGATTGCTTTTGGTAGGGAAATCTGGAGAGTTTTGGTAGCGCTTATTCCAAGCATGAGTTCTGAGGAGGTGTGAACCTTGGGGCAGCAGCTGGCTGAAGGAGAGGAAGAAATGACATTTTGGTGGGGTAAGTTGGGTTATGAGCATCAATCGAATAGAGAGAGGCTGGGCCATGTTTTCCCAGTGAACAAACCAAATCCCCTGGGTTAGAGAAATTTCTTGCCAGATTAAAAAATCTGCCTTGAGGTCTAGAGAGGTGACTCGGTGATGTTGAGTACTTGATGCTCTTCCTGAGGACCAGGGTTCAATTCCCAGCACCCGCATGGTGGTTCCTACCCATCCATAACTCCAGTTCCACCCTCTTCTGACCTTGAGAGCACCGGGCACACATGTGGCATACACATATAATGCAGATGAAACACACATACAATAAAATGAATAAATCTAATCTAAAATGTTTTTCAATCTGGGGCAGGAAAGATGGTTCTTCAATTAATAGCACTCTTAGTACTCCTGTAGAGGACCCAGGCTCAGTTCCTAGCACCCATGTGACAGTTCACAACCATCTCTAACTTCATTTTTAGGGGACCTGACACCCTCCTCTGGCCTCTGTGGACACCAGGCATGCACATGGTACACAGACATGCAAGCAGACAAACACACTCATAAAATAAAAATAAATATTTTTAAAAAAGTCTGCCTCCAATAACACACACTTGTAAGCTCAACATTTGGGAAACCGAAACAGGAGGATGGCCACAAGTTCAGGGCCAACCTGGTCTACATACATAGCAAGCTCCAGACCAGCCATGGGCTAGGTAATGAGATTCTACCTCAAGACACAAATTTTAAAATTCATCTTCTTAATTCTACCTGAGTTCACACTAGCTATCACATTGGATAACACACCTTTCTAGAAAGTCCTATGGACTAGTGCTGTTTTAATGATGCAGGTAATAAAGTCCTAACCGAAAAGGTTTTCACACAGAATTCCTACTACGAGCATGCATTATACTTTTGAGTCTGTACTGTATATTTCTTCTGTTTTGGAGTTCTGGGGATTGGACCCAGGACCTTGTACATCCACAGCTATGGCTTTTGTTTGGTGTTGGCATGTAATCTCTTACTCGAAGGTGCATCTGTGTCCTACAACACACCCCTGTCCTGGGATTTCTAATTAAGCAGCAAGACGATGGGAACAAAACCGGCTTGCAGATTTAGAGCAACGGAGACCCCGAGTGCCTCTGCTGCCATGCCTGTCAGATCAAAGCTCTGATATCAAATAGGATTTTCAGAGGGATTAAATGGCAATCATGCTTTAGAAAGCACTCCGTGTGCAGTAAATCCTGGGTAAATGGTAGCTATTAAGCCCAAAGTGGCCATCAGAAAGCAGACCATTTTGCGGGATGCTGACAGAAAAACTGAACTCTAATGAAACAGCTTAAGGTGACTACACTCTGAAGACTCTTGTCTTCGCGGTTTATGTACTGTTCCTATTGCTATAAGTAACGTAGGGCCAGCGTTCCGCCTTTTGTTTCCTCCTGGGAGAGTCCACAGTCCAGCTGACGCTGTCTCTGCCCTTTAGGCAGCGCGAGTAACCGATCGAGTACACGGAGTCTCCTCAGCGTGAGCAGTGGTATGGAGGGCGACAATGAGGTGAGATGGGGGTCGTTTTACCACAAGAGAAAGCTCCCATGGGGAGGGAAGCCACACACCAAAGGTCACACGTTATATGAAACAATGCAGAATGGGCAGATCCAGAGAGATGGCGTGAGGGTTGGTGGCTGGCAGAGCCAGAGGGTGAGGGGCACAGAAAGAACTGTTTGATGACTTTGGGGGTTTCATTGCAGCTGAGGAAAATGGTTTGAAATTAGATAGAAGGTGGTGGCTCCGTAAAGCTACAAATGCGCCAAGGTCATCTTGTTTTGTAATGGTTGACCTCGTGGCTATATGAATTTTCCCTCAGTATAAAGGAAGAAAAGGGTAATGGGGAGCATAGGTAGAGATAGACAAATCTACCCAAACTACTTTAGCCGGAAGTGGGGTGTCTGCAGGAAGGAGTTGTCTGAATTGAGGGTTCCAGGGGCAGCATGGTGTTGTGCCTAGATCAGGAGCCTGTGTTGTGCTGTATGGAGCCGTGGGATAGTCCTTTATGTCCCAGAGTCCAGGATATCTGTCTCCGATTTCATCCATCTCTCTGTACCCCGGCCTCTCCTGCAATTCCACATGGGTGGTGGCATGGTCTCCAGACAGACAGGCATCTCCTGAGCTGAGAGGTTCAGCTGCTCTCGGGGAGGCCACATTTCAAGTTGGTCCATTGGTGTCAGTGTCTGTCCTGACCTGGTTTGAACCCAAGGGGTCATGTGAGTCACCATTCATCCTGAAGACTCAGGAGAATGGGTCTTAGGGAGAGCACTCCTGTAAACTTGCAGGTGGTTTTAGCAGACCGAGTATAAGACAGCTCTCATATTTGGAGAAGCAAGGATTTTGAGTTTAGGCAATTCGTGATACCTGGGCAAAACGGTGTTCCTAGACTACACCAGAAGGATGTGGAAAACTGTCATTGGCACTAGGAGGCTGGGTCCTGTTTGGGAACAGCCTAACAATGGTGAGGGCTATCTCATGGTGCCTAGCCATGTATGTTCATGCGTCTTGTGTAATAGTCACCTTTGTTTCTCATCTTGCATGCTATAGGATAATGAAGTCCCTGAAATTACTCGAAGTCGTAGCCCAGGTCCTACCCAAGTGGACGGAGCACCAGTTGTGACCCTTGAGAGGCCCCCCAGGGTGCCTCCTCGAGCCGCTTCACAGAGGTAATGTTGAAGTAGATGTGAACGTTTCTTCTCACTCTCCTAACTGTGAAGGAGAGGATTTGGGAGCATCTAAGACCACCAAAGAATAAGGACAGAGCTGTGGAAACACACTTCAGAGTGCTGTCTTCAGTAAAAAGTGATACTTTATTCCGCTGCGAATATTGATACATCATAATGTTTGGTTTGCTTCTTTTATCATTGATTTAAAGCAGGGCTTATTTATATAGCTTTAAATCGTGTGTAGGTATGTGTATCTGCTTGTGGGTATGTGCACATGGACTCTGCAGAGGCCAAAGACACTGGATCCCCTGGAGCTGGAGATACAAGAGTTGTGAACCACCCTATGGGGGTGCTGTGAACCAAGCACAGATCCTCTGGGCGAGCAGCCACTCTTCGTATCTGCTGAGCCATCTCTCCAGCCTCTTCTTCTTCTTCTTCTTCTTCTTCTTCTTCTTCTTCTTCTTCTTCTTCTTCTTCTTCTTCTTCTTCTTCTTCTTCTTCTTCTTCTTCTCCTTCTCCTTCTCCTTCTCCTTCTCCTTCTCCTTCTCCTTCTCCTTCTCCTTCTCCTCCTTCTCCTTCTCCTCCTCCTCTTCCTCCTCCTCTTCCTCCTCCTCCCCCCCCTCCTCCTTCCTCTGTTGAAATAAGGTCTCACTATGTGAGCCAGGCTAGTCTCCAACTCTTAGTCCTCCTGCCTGAGCCTCCTGGAAGTTAGGGTTACGGGCATCAACCACCCTGCCCAGCTTACTAGCTCACACTTTAAACAGCATAAGTGAAGGGCATGGATATAACTATCAGCCTTTAAAATAATTCTTTTCTATTTCTGGTTTATTGTTTTCATTTTCTGTGTATGCATGTGTCTCTATGTGAAGCATCACGTGTGTACAGGTGCCCATTGAAGCCAGGAGATGACATTGTCCCCTGGAGCTGGAGTTGCAGGTGGTTGTGAGCCACTCAAGTGGGTCCTCTAGAAGAGAAGCAATTACTCTAAGCTACTTAGATGTCTTTCCAGCTCCTAAAACAAATTTGAATTTTTTATTCACATGTGTGTGCGAATATACATATTTGTGTGTGAATGTCTTTTTCATTGAACCTGGAGCTCAGCATTGGCTATATTGGCGGGCTAGCAAGCACTCAGGATCCTTCTGTTTGCCTCCCCTGCTATGATTACAGATGCATGTGGCCATGCCTAGGTTTTTATATGGGTGCTTGGGATTCAACCTCAGGTCCTAATGTTTGCATTGCAAGCCTTTAACAAATGATCAATCTCCCCAGGCTCTTTAGTAATTCATATCTGTCTGTCTAGAATTCAGCTCATAGTATTGAATTCCCTTGGCTTTATTGTGGGTTCTGGGCTTCTCAGGAACAGGAGATAATGTTAGAAGTGAAAAGGAAAGCAAAAAACCAGTCTTGTCTGGGGGTGAGCAAGGCTGTGGGCCACTCTCATGGGGCTCAGTGTTCTGTTATCACTCGTGAGCTTAGGTGAGTCATTTAACTTTTGTGTGCCGTCATACCCTTGTCTATAAAACAATTACTAATTGAACTTTCTTATGGAGTTGTAAGGGTTGAGTTCTTTGCCTATGGTGAGACATGAAGAATCTGAGGGTATATCATACAGGAGAGGAGCAGACATCTGGGGCTTTGACGTGTGATTCGCTTACTGCGCTCTTACTTATGACTGACTTCAGTTGACACAGGGGACTTGGGAAGAACATTCTGTACGGTCAGTGGGATAACAGAAAACATGGTAGGGCTGCCATGCAGAAAGGCTGGCTTGTGGCCATGCCTAGATTTTTAAATGGGTGCTTGGGATTCAAACTCAGGTCCTAACGTTTGCATTGCAAGCCTTTAACAAATGAACCACCTCCCCAGGCTCCCCAGAAAGGAGGACTTGGATGTGAAACCCAGGCTTTGATGGTTGAAATACAAAGCATGAGGAAAGAGGCCGTTTTTGCTTATTTAAATATAAATAAAGTTTGTCTGTGGGATGTGCGAGAAAGTGCAACATAAAGGCCTCTGTCTGGTGACCTGTGCCTCGCCATCTCTCGCTCCATTTTGGCCTCTGCTATTTACTGCCTTTCCAGCTGCTCGCAGTGACATTCCTATAGTGACGCACGAAAATCTGACAGCCTCGAGCTGTGCTGCAATCGCCGGCATGTTTCTCCGGCACAGCCTGAGAGATACACATTCGGGTATTCCTACTCCCAGAAGGAGTGCCTGTGATAACCCAGGCCTTTGTATCACGCTGTTTGAAAGTTACTCTGTATTTGGTGTGTGCGTGTGGGGGCGGGGATGCTTTGCAGGAGTGATGCAAGTATGATTATGGCGATAAATGTTATTATTTAACGACAGCTTACTCTGTGGCAGTGTTTATGTCAAACACATTAAGTGCGTTACTTAATGCTCCCCAAAGCCTGTTTGGGAATTATCACATCTTGCAGGTGTAGAGGCAGGGGAAATGGAGAGATGCTGGGAATGACAGGTTTGGTTTTCTAGTCATTATGTTACACCTGGCCAGGAAAATCAAGGTGTCAGGCAGGGGGAGATCCAAGACTTTTTAATCCCTGAAGGTTGAGACCCTTGTCTAACTAGACCAAGAGAGGAGGGGGCAAGCTGGAAACTGCAGCCGTCGGCTTATGCAGGATTTTGTTGCTGTTGTTGACATTGCTGTCACTATTGTTAATGGACAAGAAAAGAAGAGGAGTCGGGAAAACAACTTCCAGGAATGCAAAGATAGAATTTGGGACACGTCTAACTGCGCGAAAAGAGACGAGAGAGGAATTGTTTGGGGAGCTGGCGAAAGTGTGGTGGTAAAGATAGGATGAGCAGAGGACGGAGACACTTTCCCAGGCAGACGGTGTGGAGAGCTGTAATTAACAGAACTCAAGGCTTGTGTGCATTTTGGGTTTGAGTAGGATCTGCAAGTATGTGCTTGCGTCCTAAGTATGCGTGCTGGTTTCAGGATAGAAATGAGGCCGTCTGTGGACAGAGTGAGGCTGTCTCTGACCATTGTGAGTGGTTGCCAGGCTGAGAGACACAAGGGAGTCTAGCTACATGCCCCAGCTCTGCTCTGGGAACCTATAATCCCGTGTTCTCAACTTTCTCCTCTCTCTGGTACTACCTCAGTCCACACGGCCTGAGCTTTGGCTAATTCCTCTGCTGGTTTCACTTGCTGTTCACAGAGCCTCAGCTGCTGCCAGCAGACAGCCTGGTGCCTCCATCTCTACCTTCTTCTTCCTGCTGTTGACTAGGGACCTGAACTCACATGCCCCATGGGTGTCTCAGACACAGCCTATAAAGCACTGGACTCATCAAGCCACCCCAAGTCACTTCCTCATGAGTTCCCAAGGCTGGGGCAGAGACACCATTCTCCCCTTCCCCCAGTCCCAACCCTGTGACTCTGTCTATCCCACCTCCCTCACAGCTCTCACGTCCAGTGGCTCTCCAGGCACCGTCCGTTCTGCTGTCCTTTCAGCGATCAGACGTGCTCCCCCTTCCCTCTGGTAGTCTTCGGTTCATCCTTGAGGCCCACACTTACCTCCCTGCCCCAGGGGTCTCTTTTCCTCACTGCAATCAGGTTTACTTTCTAGAACGGAAGCAGCTCATGGTCCATTTCCTGTAAGAACCTCAGAATTGGATTCTGGGTATTTAGCTGGCCCTGTCCAGCTGTAAGTTGCTTTGTTTTCCTGTTCTCATCCCTGTTCCACGACTTAGATATGTTCTCAGGAATGTACTGGAGAAACACTTTCCTTGGAACATTCTCTTTCTATTCCCCTCCATTTTCTGTGCATCCTTTAGTCCAAGCATCCTTCCACTAGGAATCCTTCGCGGATGGACCCGCACCGAGTGACTCCTCTAGTGTGGGTTCTCTAGTCTGTTATATCCCTCATCATAAACATTGCTTATGTTTCTCTCCTCAAGTGGATGGTGAACTCTGTGAGAGTACAGGTAGTGTGTGCTCATCTGAGAATGACCTCAGGGGATCTTGTTTGTTCTTGTTCTTTATGTTTTAGACAGGGTC
Organism: Alexandromys fortis; assembly: GCF_014885135.2. NCBI lineage: Eukaryota > Metazoa > Chordata > Mammalia > Rodentia > Cricetidae > Alexandromys > Alexandromys fortis. The sequence goes on from NW_026067893.1 coordinate 18,441,253, forward strand.
TCTCTTTAGCCTAGAGCCTGCAGAGTAGGCTAGGCTGACTCTCCAGTAAGCCACAGTGGTTCCTCTGTCTCTGCCTCCCAGTCACTTGGATTGCAAGCACTCCACCATGGTGTGCCCAGATTTTTATGTGGGATTCAGCTCAGATCCTCGCACTTGCACAGCACGTGCTGAATCAATTGGTTAGCTCCCCAAACACAGAAGTTACTTCTGAGTGGATATTTTTTCTGTTCTTTTCTATGTCTCCTATATTAACAGACACATTGGGTATTTGGTATTGCTTGGATTGGACTTCTTAAGCCCTTGCACAATTAGCCATCAAGCCAGGTATGGTGTCTGAGGCAGGAGGATTGCCAGGATTTTGAGGTTGGCCTGGTCTATATAATAAGAGGCTGTTTCAAAACAAAACCAATCAAGAAAACCAGTTAGCTTCTAGGGAACTAGATGGTATGTACAGGCACACAAAGACATTCCAGCTAAGCCTGGCTTTCAAAGAACACTGCCATCATCAGGGTTGCTGGGTTCTTGAGTCAAATTCATCGCCAGTGAAAACTCACCCTGGAGTAAGAGTGTGCAGATGTATCCAGTTTTGGCTTCTTGGTGCCTAAGACGGCAGTCTGCACAGACCACTCCTGATTTGGACACAATATCCTTCCACTTCTCTGTTCTGTTCTACCTGTGTTCATAAATCCCGAACTAGGGCTTCTGATCTTTTGCTGGAGCTGCCCATCAGGGTGAAACTAAACTGATGGGGAAGTGTCTAAGACTAGACCGTTTGTCCTTACAGTGAGATTTCTGGCTTTCTAAGCATCTACTCTAGGCCAGACGTAAAGCTGCTGACTAATTTCCATGTCATCTCTAGGTGCCCACAAACCTTGACTGGGCAGATGAGAAAACAGGGTCATCCAAGTTGAAATTTTCGTGTACACACACACACACACACACATACACACGCACACACACACACGCACACGCACACATGGTAGGGGGGTGGAGGGAGAGAGAGAGTTGTGTATGCAAATATTCATGCTTAGATGTCCCTAAGGTCTGAGCCATGCCTATCAGACAGTCCAGTCTCCCGACTTTGCCCATTGTCTGTCTCATACACACATACCCAGTGTCTTGATAGCCAGATCCGTGCTCATTTTACCTGCTGTTTGCCACACACAGTGTGAATCGTGGCAAATGTTTGTAGAAAGGAAGGAATGGCCTAAACTTGCTTAAGAGGTATGACCTGACCCATAGTTTGTAGGACAGGAGACTGGGAGGCAGATAGACACAATGCTGCTGTTTTCACTGCATAGATCCCAGCAGTCCAGTAGCAAAGGCACAAAGCCCTCTACTCCTGGGACCAGAGCAGGGCCTCCTGTGGACATCTGTGGTTAGTCTGTGCTCTGTCTGACTCCCTCCCTTGTTCCTGAGACAGCCCCGCCGTCCCCAGCTCTCGCCGTTTCCTTGACCTGATCAGAAGCAGTGCTCAGGAGGCATTTAGCAAATATTTACTCACAGATTCATTCAATCATGGCCCGTGCAGCTCTAGGGTTACACAGTTCAATTACAGCGCCCAACAAAGCTCTCTTTCTGCGTGTATTGATTTGCTTCTTGGAGATTAAATATTGGCTTTACAGCACACACGTAGAAATGCCATCTGTAATCACTGAACCGATCTGTAAACAGACCCACCCTGGTCTACCTGGAGTGTCACTTAGGACTTTACAGAAGTCCAAACAGAAGAACATGAAGAGGGGCATTTAGGTGGGCATACGCACCAATGGGGCAACACTTAGCGATCCGATGAGGAAGCGAGAAGCAGGCACTGGAACTCTCTGTCCCTCCTTCAGATAGCTTCACTGTGATGGTGAGTCTCTACCCGGGCAGCCTATTGGAATTACTGGCATTTTACCATCTAGGCTCTATTGATACTTAGGTACACCAAGGTCAACAGAACAGGAGACAGCTGCTATCCAGAAGATAGTTTGCTGGATGCATGGTTCTCTGGAGCAGGGGGGAGGGGAGGGCACCACACACTGGGGTTCATACTGGCACACATGGTCAGGAGGCAGAGGGGACAAAGGTCAGACATGGGCATGAGCTTTTCATTGTGGTTCCCACGAGAAACAGTGAGTAGGACAGGGTCAAAATGACCCGGAATCACTAGTGTGGATAACTGTAAGAGGTGCCGAGGCAGTGGGACTATCTCTGTTTGTCTGAGACTGACCCCGGAATGATAAGGGCACATTGATAGAGGTCCTAAGGAGGCGACGGGGGTATTAGTTATCTGAGAGAAATGCAGTCCCTCCAGGGTCAGCAAGACCCAAAGGGGACAAAGCAACAGAAAATAAAAGGCTTAGTTAACTAACATACACTGTGAGCTCAAGAGATTGTGATGAACAGGGCTGGGGCTTGGGAACTGGCATTTGTTAGTAGCTCCGCTGGTGATTCTGACGTTCAGGGGTTAGAAACCCTGATATCTATGGCCTTCAGACATTTGTAGTGTGTCCTGACTCCTTAACTAAAGGAGGTGTCTTTTTTTAATAGCTCTTCAAAGTAGCTGCAGGTTGTGGATACTTGAGAATGCCTTGATTTGGTTAATTTTAAAGAGTTGCTTTATTTTTCGTTACAGGCCTCTAACCCGGGAGCCTTTCCACCCTCCTCCACCAGTTCCCCCCAGAGGTCGCTGATTCCCCCTCTTGAATCAAGCCTACTACAGACTTTTAAGACTTGCGGTTTGCGGCCTGTTGCCGAAGTCTTCACATTGACTATTCTGCATGACTGCGGACCTTGAGATTTACCATCACTGCTGATGTTGCAGCCCCGCTGCTTTGGGCATCCCTCAAAGACATTAAGGCGTGGTGGAATCTGAGACTAAGGACCTTGTTCAACATTGCCGAGTGTATTGGGTCACATTCTTGGTTGCCAAAAGGATGAAGACTCTATCAAAATACTTACCTCTCGTATCCTATAGCAGGAGCCAAACAGGGTTGACGGAAATGTACTTAACAAGCGAGTGTCCTGCAGTAAACATGGATTCGTCCGTCCACACCTGCTAGTCCAGCCTAGTTTCTAGAAGTGGTTGTAGCATTTCCAGCAGAAGAAGTGGCCTAACTTTGAAGCAGTTCTACGTTTCTATGTGTGTACTGGGGCTGGTCACATACAAAAAGCTGTCAATGATTTCAGGAAGGGGTTAAACCAGATTCCTTTTCCACCAGAGGCAGCTGGGGTCCCGCAGAAGCATGGGGCTAAGAGAACTCAGGTGGTTCTATGTCATCACACTTCCTCCCCCCTTACATGTGTATGTGTGCAGTGTGCGTGTGTATGTGTGTGTGTCTGTGGAGACTAGGGGCAATGTCGGAAGTCTTCAGCAATCCATCTCTTCACCGAGGCAGAGTCTCTCAACTGAGCCTAGAGTTTACTGAGATAGTTAGTCCAGCTTGCTCCAGGAATCCTCTGTCTCTATTCTCCTGGTGCTGAAATTACAGGCAGGTTGCTGTGCCCCCTTGACATCTGTGTGGATGTTGGGGTTCTGAACTCAGGTCCTCATGCTTGAACACCAAGCACTTTATCTATTGGCCCACCTCCCCAGTCCCCATCACTGCATTTTCTGTCTCTAAGGAGCCAATCCTCTTTTCTTTTACCACCCCCCCCAAATATAAAAGTATAACCATACCTGACCATTGGCCTTCCAGAAGTGTTTACCTCTTACATATCACCCAGGCAGGGGACTACCCGCTACTGCTTTCAGTTTGACCATTTATACCTCAGTATGCTGTCAAACTAGCCATATTGCCAGGAAAACACTGAAAACAGCCAGAACCAGAAGCCTGAGGTACGAGGTAGCCCATTTATAAATCTGTGGCCTTTATAGTTCTGGCCATAAAGAAAGAGAAGGACTTGACTTTTTCCTCTCTTGAGGAGCCTGAAGTGGTGGGAGAAAGAAGCTAAACTATTTTTTTTTTTTACCAGACTTACTACTGTTACTTTATACAGTTATCATCAGGCCTGGTAAATCTGTACAGAGAACAGAGAACTGTTACTGTGCTATGAACTTTGAGATCCTGTTATATAAATCTACCTTCAAATCAAAGATCCTTAAATCTCACCTATGCATACAGCAAAATTATGAGAAGTATTTCTTTTCAAGTAAGACAATATGGTTGTTACTCATGGAATCATTTTCCAATCCCACATAGATATTATTATGATTATTATTTATCTGTTCCAATGTATTCTTATTGGGTGTCCTTTTCTCATAATTGAAGGTTCTCCTTCAACCTCATTCCATCCAGCACTCCCTGAGTTTAACTTCTGGTGGACTCTTGAGTTGTTGTGTATAAAACACATCATTGATCAAGTCCACCCTGTGAGAATATTTTCACAAAGTATCTCACAGAGAACCGGGAACATGGTGGCCAGTCTGCAAATGGGCCTTCAGTGGTCCCTCAACCCTCCTGTCACTTATTTGGGAGAAATAAGAGACTATCACATAAAAGAACAAAAATGAAAACATTGATGTGGTTGTCCTCCTGTTGTTTATCGCCTCAGTCTTGAGGATTTTGATATAAATCGTTTTATCCTAAGCCACCTTTTGGATACCAAACTTAGGTTTGTGCATATATTCTGGTGACCAGGTTTGATAATAACATGGCAAGGCCAACCATGGCATTAGCATCTTGTGTACACAGCACTGTTTGTGCAATGTTTGGATATACAATTGCATTTTGTTCTTGCCTTAAAATAAATAGAAAGCAAAACTGAGAGTGTTTTGTGAGGAACCTGGCTCTGTGACTGCGCACACTCGGGAGGGACCTGATCAGAGTCAGGAGTGGTCAGTCTCAAGTCCTGAGGAGGGTGTCACTGAACCATCAGGCTGGGTAGCTGTGTGTAAAAGAGGAAGGAGGAAGAATCCAGATGAAATACCTGGCTGCTGTTATCAAAGAACATTCCTAGTAGTGAGAATGAATTCTTATTACTTAGAATCACATATCATCCTTTATTTATTTATATTTATTCATCCTTTACATATACATGTTTAGGAATACATTAAGTATAATAAAAACACGGATCTGGGTGGTGGTGGCACACACCCTTAATACCAGCACTTGGGAAGCAGAGGCAGGTAGACCTCAATGAGTCTGGTCTACAAAGCAAGTTCTTGGACAGCCAGGACTGTTAAACAGATAAACTCTGTCCCCCCCAAAAACAAAACAAAACAAAACAAAACAAAGCAAAACACGAAAGAGAAAAGAACAAACAAGCAAACAACCAAAAATCCCCAACCAAACAAACACAAAGGCTAGCCTAGCCAACCCAGTACTCCCCAATAGCTGGGGGTTTCAGATTCCTCTTCTACATGCACCAGGGAAGCAAGCAGGCATTCTGAGCGCCTCCTTCAGGCAATAGTGTGCAAGTTCCACCTCCTTGGTGGGGGAAGTAATAGTCACAGATTTGTTTCTGAGAAATTAAATCCGAAATTGAAGGACTCTGCCTGCAAAATATTTGGGTGCGTATGTATTTTTTTTTTTGGTTTCCAAGCAAGTTATTAAGAACATGAAATGGTCTTCATTCATTCCTGCTGGCCAGACACCAGGCTTCCCTCCCAGGGTGGGGAGAAGAGGAGTAGGAGGGTGTGCGATGGGTTTACAATTCTCAGGCACAACTTGGAATTCATTTTCTCACAGAAAAAGAAAGGTTCCTGGGCTAGCCTGCTAAAGCTCATTTAGTCCACAGAATAGAAGACAGCTTTATCTTCCTACACCATGGGAGTCGGCGTGGTCTAAGGATGCGAATCTTCATTTGGCAGGCAGGAAGCCTGGCTTTTATTTTGGTCAGCTGCCCGCTGGAGGAGCTCACGTCACGGCTTCGCAGCTCTGTGTTGCATCACCTCTGCAGCAGAGACCTGGGCATGCAGTAATGCTCCTGGTCACCTCCAGTCTGAAAGACCAAGGCCAAGGTAGGACCCCTTCTGAAGAAGCATGGAGGCAGCCTAAAGGAGTCACCACCACTTACGGAGCCAGGATCTTTGAGGTGGGGGGGGGAAGAAGACAAGGAGACGGGATCGAACCCAGGGCCTTCTTCCCTGGTGCTTGTCTACAACCGAGCAACCTTCCCAGGAGCTTTATTTATGTTATGTGACAGCCGCTGTTTCTTACCCTTTATCATTTTTAATACATTAATTAATTAAACAACAACAACTGAGTGCAGGCAGAATGTGATACTGAATCTCTACAATCTCAGTATCCCAGAAGCAGGGCAGAAGGATTGAGTTTGAGGCCAGCCTGGGCTACATAGTGAGCTCAAGGCTAGTATGCACCACATTGAGACTCTTATCTTGAAGAACTCAAACCAAACAAAAACCAACAACAAAACCCAAATCCTATGAGCAACACAAGGAAACTAACGGCATGAATTACTCTTCAGTCTCCAAACTAAAGTTTTTTTTTTTTTCATTTGTGAGGGCTTTGGGTGGGGGGGTGTTGGTCTGTACCACAGCACAGTTGTGGAGGTCAGAGGACAATTTGTGGGAGTTGATTCCCTCCTTTGTTCTGGTTTTCCAGATAGGGTTTCTTTGTGTAATAGCCTGACTGGAACTTGATTTGTAGATCAGGCTGGCTTCAAATTCATGGAGATCCACCTGCCTCTGCCTCCCAAGTACAGGGATTAAAAGCATGTGCCCCCACTGCCCTTTTTTACTGTGCATTTTTTTAAAAAATATGCCCTGCCTATTGTAAGTGTTCCTAATTTTAAATTTACCCTCCCCAAATGATTATTTCATAATTTTTTCTGTGTTCTTTCCACCTCCAACCATTTGCCAACTTAGTGCTCCCCCACAAAACCCAGCAAATGCTAATGCCCCATATCTGGGGAGGCTAAAAGGCTGGTGATGATGGATGTTTAAGAAACTATGCATCCATCTCAATGTGGTGCTCATGCTGCTTGCTCTTCAACTGCCCATCATCACTCCATTCAAAGCCAGTGATTATCCATTCATGGAGCCTTTGCTGAGCCTCCACTACGAGCCAGTCTCTGTGCTTCGGAATATATTCAAAGATGAATAAGATGCCTCCTCTGATTTCAGTAGCAATTACTGATGTAAGATTCATAAGCAATTAATCATGCCCTGCCTTCCTGCGATGTCTCTTAGACTAGCTGGAAAGCATTCTTTAAACACTGCCGTGTGATTTGCCTTTTCACTTGGTAATGTTTTCATTTTGCAAATAGTTGTTGAATATCTACGTGGCAAGCACTGTCTTGGCAGCTCAGACAAATGATCATCAAATGGTAGCTCCTGCCATTAAAGAAGGTCAGACTGCAATACAGAAGAGGAAGCGGGATTAGGTAGAAAGTATGATATAACCCACCAAATGCTATGGGAATCCCAAAGAAGGGCATGATGCAAGTTTTCATTGAGCCGGTCTTGGAAGGACAAAATTAAAGACAGGACATTCTAGATAAGGAAAATACTAAGGGCTGGAGAGATGCCTCAGAGGTTAAGAGCATTGTGTGCTCTTCTAAAAGACCCAAGTTTGATTCCCAGCAACCACATGGTGGCTCACAACCATCTGTAATGAGGTCTGGTGTCATCTTATAGCCTGCAGACATATATGCAAAACAGAATATTGTATCCTAAATAAATAAATATTAAAAAAAGAAAATACCATGAGCAAAGGCTTAGCATTGGTGAAGTAGCAGTGGGGCAAGATGCTTGCCTAGCACATAGATGGCTCTGGTCCATTCCCAGCACTGCATAGGTCACAGAGGTGTAAGGAACATGATGTGTATTTAAGTGAAGGCAAAACACAGGTATTAGTGACTGTTAAATGTTTTAGTTTGCTTTCTGCTGCTGTGTTAAACATCACGACTAGCTTGGGGAGGAAAGGGTTTATTTGGCTTACATTTCCAAGTCTCAGTCTATTCCTGGTGGGAGTCAAGGCAAGAGTTCAAGCAGGAACCTTGGAGGCAAGTGCTAGCTTGCTCCCCATGACTTGTTCAGCCTACTTGTTATACAACCCAGGACCACCTGCCTAGGGGTAGCACTTTTACTATGGACTGGGTCCTACCACATCAATCAGAAATCAGAAAAAAAAATGCCCACAGACATGTCCGCAGGCCACTATGATGGAGGCAATTCCTTATTGAGGGTTCCTCTTTTCAAGAGTTTCTAGTCTGTGTCAAGTTGACAAAAAGCTAACTTGCACAGTTCAGACGGGTCCGATTGCTCAGGTGCATAGTCATCATAACGTTGTATAAGAACGGCCTCTTGAGGCTCAGGCATTTGAATGCTTGGTCACTGAGGAAAGGGACCCTCTGAATGGATTACAAGGATGAGGAGGTGTGGCCTTGCTGGAGGAAGTGTGTCTCTGGGGGCAGGGCTTTGAGACTTCAAAAGTCCAGGCCAGAGCCAGTCTCAGTCTCCCTGCCTGGAGATAAGGATGCAGCTTTCAGTTACTGTTTCAGTGCCGTGCTAGCTGCCGTGATGATAATGGACTGACCCTCTGAGACTGTAAGCCAGCCCCCAGCCCCCAGCTAAATGCTCTCTTTCATAAGGTTGCTTTGGTCATGGTATCTCTCTCCATAGCCATAGAACTGTGACTAAGACAGTCACAGACTAAGGAAGCTGGACCGTACCCTTTAGCAAGGGCATTACTCTCAGTCCTCATTACATATGTAGTGCACACTTATTCTAGGAAACCTCCAAACAAGGCCGGAGATATGACTCAGTTGGTAAATTGCTTGTATGAGGATTTGGGTTCAGATCCTAAGAACCCACATAGGAAGTTCAGATCTGGGAAATGGAGAAGGGTTCCCGGAACTTGCTGGCCAGCCAGTCTAGCAGAATACTTGAGCTTCAGTGAGAGATGGTGCCTCAAAAAATAAAATGTGGCCGGGCAGTGGTGGCACATGCCTTTAATCCCAGCACTTAAGAGGCAGAGGCAGGAGGCTACCTGTGAGTTTGAAAATAGCCAGGGCTACACACAGAGAAACCCTGTCTCAAAAAACAAAAACAAACAAACAAAAGATTATTTTCTACAGGTAAACTAACATGTTATCACTTAAAATAGAAGCAAACTGTTCCTCCTTATAAGTACTTCTTGGATATCATTTCATGCCAATGAGTACACATCTGATCCACCTTTTAAAGGGCTGTATGATTACATTAGTAGTTAAAAATATGATTACATTAGTAGTTAAAAATAAATTAAAAAAGTAACAAAGCAAACCGTGTCTGATCTTTCAGTAAGTCACCCAACGTGTGCTTCAGTTACTTTTCTGTAACGTTCACACACTTAAGGCACCTGTCGCACAGGGTCTGCGTGAGTATCAAACAGGGCCTGGCAGATGAAATCATTAGTGATGATTCCATGACTTACTCATTCACGACTCAAGGTGTGTTTTGGACAAAGTGATGTAATCTGATTTTCACCCTTGGGGAATGAACAAGGAAGGAAGATTGCAGTGAGCTGTTGTTCAAACCTCTGCACACTACAGTGGTATGGAATATTGGCTGTTGAGATATTACAAGACCAAATGCTAGACTCTACCGAATTCTGATGGATGAGACAATCCTTCCCCAAAGCCCCACATTTAGAGGGCTGGTCTATTCATGTGACACATATTTCTGAGTCCTTATGGTTTGGTTTGAGATGGGGCCTTGCTATGTAGCCTGGCTGGTCTGGTACTGGGTCTGTAGACAAAGTTGGGTCCAATCTTTCAGCAGTTCTGCCTCTGCCCCTCAAGTGCAGAGATTACAGGCCTGCATCACCATGACCTGCTTTATTTCATTTTTTGGTTTTTGTTCTTTCCCTGTTTTGTTTTGCCTCACACTGTAACCCAAGCAAGCATTGAATATGCAACAATCAGTCCAGCTTCCTGAATGCTGAGGTTACATGAGTGAAATACTAGCTCCTTATTACCGGTTTAGGTAGAGAAAATAAGAAGTGATTGGAGCTCTGAGGAGCAGAACACATTTGTGACTGAGGATGATGGGAGAAAAACAACACGTAGGCAAACAAATGAACAAGAACGTCAGCTTAGCCCACATCTCTTGATTGAACAGAAGTCCAATCAGTACTCGGTGATGTTAAAACACCCAACCCACCCTGGTACAAGTTTAATGATCATCTTCCATAAAGAAGCTTGGGGAGCTCATTCTCTGGGATAGACCGAAAGGAGTGTTCGCGTTGAGCTAGGCGCCGGAGCCCGGGTTAGGTCAGCCCATCGGCCTCAGGCGGCTTCGGCTCGGAAGCGCGAGGGCTCAGGCGGAGGCTTGGGCGAGCGGCCGCACACCGGCCCCGGAACCCTTCGGGCCCACGGCCTGCACGCGCCGGCGGCGGTTGCGGCCCCGCGTCGGGAGGACTTCCGGCGTGTGCCGGGGTGGCCGGATGACGTGGCTGAGTCAGAGGAAGAGGCTCGGAGGCCGGGGGGCGGGGGCGGCACGGAGCGGGCGGTGACGGCGGCGGAGGCAGCGGCTGGGCCCGGGCCCCGTGCGTCTGTCCGCGCCTGGTGGATGTGAATCGGCGGCGGCGGCGGCGGAGGAGTCGGTGGGCCGGCGCCCGGCCTGTGGGAGCGCGGAGGATGAGGCCGCTGCCGGGCGCTCCTGGCGTGGCGGCGGCCGCCGCGTTGTTGTTGCTGCTGCTGCCCCGGGCTCGGTCTGACGAGCACGAACACACGGTGAGGCGAAGCGAGCCGCGCGGCCGCCCCCGATCCGCTCCCCCGCTTGCAGCCCCGCCAGGCCCGGCGCGGCCTGGAGGCCCGGTGCAGCCCTGCAGCCGGCCGAGTGCTCCTTCCGGTTGGGCATGGCGGGGCCGGATCCGCGGGAGCTGGGAGGAGGAGGCATTTTCGAGCACCCCCGGCGGCCTGGGCCTTGCTCCTCGGCTTCGCCTCTCGGGGCTGGGGATCGGGGGTCGCCCAGTCGCGGGCTCTGGACCCGGGGAAACTGGATGCTGTGGGACACAGCACGGCGGAAGATGGATGCACCGTGATCACCAGGCGCTTGTCAACCAGGAAATACCCATCGCTTCGCGGCCCGCTCCGGCCTTTTTCCATCCTTCTCCCTCCCGTCCGAACCGGATTCAAACCCTGGGGTGGGGGGACAGCTTTAGTGAACCGGAGGCGTGAACGGTTTACGCGTGGACACGTCTTCACTCTGCACGCACTAGGTCCTCAGGCCTTTCCTGTAACTTTGTCCGCGCTCGGCGAGTCCCCAGAGTACATCCGGGTGGTCGGTCTCTCTAACTGGGGCAGCTCTGACTCTAGGGGCCCTTAAGTCACCCAGCACTCAGGCCACACCCCCACTCACTTTTGCATTTGGTCTGAAGTTGATTGGCGGTTTATTTAATTGTATTTTCACATCAAAGCTTGGATTTAATGACTCTTTGAGTGACTTTCACCTAGAGCTGTAACGCTGTGCCCCCCCACCCCATGGTAGACTCCGGGAAGCAAGAAAAGTACGATAAACCTAGAAGGTTGCTTGGCGAATGCTTGTTTTTATTGATAGGATTTTTGCCTGAGAAGTTGTGTATTACTAAATTTGAAAGATATTGAGAATGTCCGGTTGTTACTGCTCGGTGACGAAGCGAGGACATTCTCGCTGCTCTATGGCCTGGATTAGCTGACTTCTTTTAGCCAGAACCTAATGGCGTGTATGTGTAAGTTTTTCTTCAGAGAAACACTGAACTGGTAGCATGTTTTTCTGTGACAGTCGTGATTCTTTAAGATAATTTTGTTCAGATTTTAAGCAGTTAAGTGGAAACTACCTTTTCTATCAGTTAACTTGTCTTAGATTTTATGAAAGGTAATATTTTTGTACAGGCCATGTACATATTGGAGTGATTTGATTTCTTTTAAATACCCGGCAAATATCATTTTTTTCAGTATTTTAGGTAGCATTTGATAATTTTTTAGTACTTCAGTTCCTATGTAAAATCCTGAACTTTAATAAGTTACAGTTCCACTATATAGACATACAAATTTATATTCTACTTTTTAAAATCTTGTATTTTATACTGCTATGAAGAGGGAAGTCCTAGTTTATAATTTAATAAATTGTAAGTGTACAAAAAGTGGCATAATTTGCAAATTTAATATGTAAGTGGCAATGTCCATGAAAAACACTTTAAAGTTGATTTTTGTTTTCTGTGACTGTGTTGCCAACATGAATGTGTGCGCATTACGTATAGAGTCTAGAAGAGGGTGCCACATCCCCAGGAACTTGAGTTCCTGGTGGTTGGTTATAAGCCACCCAGTATGAATGCTGAGAACCAAACTTGGGAACTCTGCAAGAGCAACAAGTGCTCTGAACTGCTAATTGTCAGGGGAAGAATGCTGAGTAGGTGTTTAAAAAACACTTGTGGGATTAAATTATTAATTAAACAACAGCTTTCAGAAGCTAAGACTTGCCCCTTAGAGCACGTTCTATTAAGACATCACAGATGTAATGCTAATACAACTTGAAATAGCATGTGCTTGGTCCTGTTGTCAGTGATCCCTATATGTTGACTCACAGTAAGTGTGTATTGATAACCCTGTGAAGGCTGGAGAAGTAGCTTGTGGTGTGCTTTCCTAACACATGCAAAGCCCCAGTTGGAAATAACAGAACCCCCAAATAAATAACCATGGGAGGCATATGATGCACCCTTCTAACAGATAAGGAAACAGGTCTAGAGTGGTGGTCATGTGTAGGAGCTTCCACTCCGTAGGGAGAGAGGCAGGACATGATTCCACACGTTCTACGAGTAAATAAGTCTTTTGAAAAAAAAATTGTTTGTGTTTTTGTATATATGTATTGTGTGTGTGTTTGTATGTGTGTGAGTGTGCATATGTGGAGGTCAGAGGTTAGTGTTAAGTGTGTCCTCAGTTGCTTTCCACCTTTGTTTTTGAGAGGTTATCTCACTGGTCCTGAAGCTCACTCAGTAGGCTTGACTGACTAGCCAATAAGCCTCTGGAACCCTCCTTTCTCCCTCCCAAGTGCTGGGATTACAGGTGTGTACCACCTCCTCTGTTTTCTCATGTGGGTGAAAGAGAACTTTACCAACGGGAGCCACCTTTCTAGGCCACGTTAATGTCTTTAGTCTACTCAGGTAATGTACTCTGTAGCTCATTCTCTTTTAAACAGTACTGTAAGACATGGAATAGAACATTTAGGTGCATGAAGAAAGGTCCAAGGTGAGGATGAGCCTAGGTCCACACTGTGTTGTTAGAAATGTTTGTACTAGCATTAAGAAGGGATAGGGCTAGCTCCTGGGTACAGTGGGTGGTGTGAACAGTCATGCAGGACTGTACTTCCTTGTTTCATTGCCCACTTAGAAGTATCTTGAAATTACTTTTAAACAAAGGGTCTTCTCCCTCCCTCATTTCCTCCCTTCATTCTTTCTTTGAGACAGGGTTTTCCTGTAGCTTTGGAGCCTGTCCTGGAACTCACTCTGTAGACCAGGCTGGCCTTGAACTCAGAGAGCCACTTGCCTCTGCCTCCCAAGTGCTGGATTTAAAGGTGCGGGCAACCACTGCACAGCACTCTTTCTTTCTTAATGCTTTTTGATTATTTTTATTTGTAAAAATTTGTTATTTATGCATGCTCATGTATCAGAGTGTGTTTACATGTGTGTGTTTGCCCTTGGAGGCCATGGGAGGGTGTTGGATCCTTTGGAATTAGAGTTACAGGTGGTGGTGGGCCACACTCAGTGTGGGTGCTGGGAACCAAGCCATAGAAGAGTTAACTAGCTCTCTTAACTGTTGAGCTATCTCTCCAGTTCTTTGTTGTTGCTTTTATGAGGATGGGGTGTCAGTATTGGCCAAGCTGTTCATGATTTCAAGTGATTCTCCTGCCTTGGCTCTCTGAATAGCTGAGGCTACTAGCATGTGTCATTATTCCTAGCTACATAGTTTAATTTTTGTGATGGGTCCCCCAGATTAGTAGCTGGTTCTAAGAAGGAATGAAGACTTACTGCTTTCCCCCAAAGTTCCCCTTTTCTGTATCTGCTACTTAAGTAGGATTTAGTTTGCCATTTGATCCATGTAGTATTCTTTTGTTTTGTTTTGTTTTTAATGATTTTACATTAGGTTTTTTTCCCGTGGTTTGGGTGGGTGAGTGTATGTGCCACAGTGGGCATAGAGAGACCAGCAGAAAACTTGTGGGAAATGGTTCTTTATTTCTACCATGTAGACTTGGAACTGACGTTCAGGTTATCAGGCTTAGCAACAAGTACCTCTACCCATTGAGCCGTATTCGCGCCCCCAGTAGTCTTTGTGTGATGATGTATCCAAAGTTGTTCTGATATTCCTAGAAAAATAATGGGAAGGAAATGTGCTGTTGACTTCTGGAGAATGTGCTACTTTTAGTTTTTAAAAGTTGGACTTGTAGATTATAGGACATACTGCTTGAAATTAAAACTAAAGAATGCTTCTACTCACTAAAGATAGCCTCTTATTACATGACTGAGGGGTCATCAACAGGTCTTTTAAAGCCAGATGTGGTTGGACACACCTTTAATCCTAGCACTGGGAAACAGGCAGCTGGATCTCTTGTGATTTTCAGACTAGCCAGGGCTAAGTAGTAAGACTGCCCCCTTTAAAGGCTTTTAAAGTAAGTGAATGGGGTAGGAAGATGGCTCAGTGGGTGAAAAGCACTTGGGGATTTTTATGTTTTGTCATTGTGTCCTTCACACCTGCTACATACACTCTGTGACTGTGCTCAGTCCTAGGAATACTTAGCGAGTGTCTACTGAATGACTTGAATAATTAAGTACCTGCTAGGGACAAAGATACTCTGCTGGAAGCATGAAGCTCGCTTAAAGCACAGTGAACAAAACCAGACCATTCGTTATGTTAGCTCCTAGTCGTCGTCATGCATCTTTAGGTTCCCTCCTGGAACCCCATTTCTTTGTAGTCCTTTGTAGTTGTAGTTTCAGTACTTCTGATAAGGGGAGGACCCCACCTGTGCCTAGGATGGCTCTGCTGAAAACATTTTATATTGTACCACAGAATGATATGGGAAAAAGGTTTTAAGGAAGACTTAATTTGTATTTTCTGTGTATGGGTGTTTGGCTTGTATGTAAACAAAAGGTACCATGTGCATGCAGTGCCCATGGAGGCCAGAAGAGGGCATCAGAGCCTCTAGAACAGGAACTAGAGCTGGTTGTGAGCTGCCTTATGGGTGCTGAGAACTGAACCTGAAGCCTCTTCAAGAGCAGCAAGTGCTCCTAACCACTGGATCAGCTCTCTGGCCTCCGAAGTAGGATTTGTATGCTTGGCAAATCAGCCTTTGTCTTAGTCTCTGTCAAAAGAAACATTAGGAACATTAGGACCGTGTTTGAAGATTTACCCTCGGAGCTTTGAGTGTGCTGATGCAGATTTGGTTTGTAGGACATGCTGCACTTGGTCCTGCTTGGGGCCATACTTAATGATGGACTGGATGTTTAGAGCAGAGCTCTTTTAAGAAAAAGTGGTTATCTCAACCTATGATTCAAAACTGCATTTCCAATTTATTTGCATTAGCATCCTTATGTGTGGTTTTAAATAACTGAAAAGCGTTTGAAACTAAATTCTGAAGTACTAGCAGAGATGGATTTTGCTTTTTTTTTTTTTTTTTTTTGGTAAAAACATTTTAAATCAACATGTTTCTTTCCTGTAAAATGAAAGGCAGCATTTTGCCTTATTCTGAGCTCTTGGTCCTTAGTGGGCAGCAAATTTCTGACTTCTTTATTCATGTTTTATAAAGAGGTCAGCAACACTTTATCAGTGTTCCTCCTGGGGGGATTGATGACATCTGTCAGAGAAGAAAGTTTTGGGGTTTGCATCTCAAACATAAGCAGAATAATCGGGACCCAACACTATGAGTGCTTGAGAAGACGGTTTTGACTTTGGAGAATAGAGTGTAAGTAGTATCTGAAGTTTTTTCCTTTGGGGTAGATTGACGTCTCAAATGAAAAGTTTGGCATTGAATGCTGTACACTGTTGTTGCTCTGTACAGTTATACTTTCTTTTATTTATTTATTTTTGGTTAATAAAGCTGCCTATAAGTCAGCAAAAGTATAGTCCTGAGTTGTAAACTTGATACTAATAATTATATAAGCTTGAATAACTTTATGAAACAAAGCCTTGCTAGGTAGCCAAGGCTGACCTAGAATTTGCTTTGGAGCCTGATGTGACATCAAATTTACCTCTTTTCTACCTCAGCCTTCCAAAGGATGTGATTTACTGGTGTGTCTTATCACTCCTGGCTTGGACAAATTGTGTAAAGTCTCTCTTGTTTTTGTTTTGAATGTGTAAAATAGGCGAAGTAATATGGCCCATCTCACAGAGTTTTGAGAAGATTCCATGTTTACATAAAGACTTTATTTAGAACTGTGCCTAGCTCCTGCATGCATTAGAAAACGGCAGCTAGTGTGGTGCCGTTACAGAGCTGATTAGCTCATGCTGTGCTAGGGATGGCTGGTTAAGGCCTTACCCGAGGAATTGAGAAAGAAGCCTTCAGTGCTTCTGAAGGGCAAGTAGAATTTGACTAGCTGGAGAAAAGCTGGGCGTGGTGGATTGCAGGGAGAGGGAGGGAAAAGGTCAGGTACAAAAGGAAAGGAGAACTGTGTCCTTGGGCAGTGCGGACGTAGTGCTTCAGTTGAGAGTCTTCTCAAGGCTGGAGTGACCAGGTGAAGACTGAAGAAGCTGGATTCTCCTCTCTTGTGCTCGCTTCCTCCAGAGGCTTGAGATGGAAGGAATTACTGCTGTGCTAGCAAACTTCTGCTATGCTTCCTTGACAGTCCTTCCCCCAGGTACATTTTAATATCCGGTTTCTCAGTGCCGTTGCCCAGTGTAGTTTTTCTAAGCAAAGTATTTTAAGTGTGTGCTTAGACTTCTTGGCATGTTTTGGGAAGGAGCTAGACCAGCCTTTACCATAGATTTCGAACAGGTAGATTAATGAAAGAAAAGCCTTCTTACAGACTTGGGAAGCTTAGAGAATTTGTCTGCAGCTTGAGGGGAGAAAAGGCTTCCCCATCTCCTAATAAGGCTCTTTAAAATCTTCCTTTCGGTTCTTTGAGCTTCAAGATATCTTTAAACATTTTTTTTTCTCTGAAGATGAAACTCCAGTTTTACTAAGAGAGAGTCTCACTATGTAGCTTAGACTAGCTTCAAACTCATAACCTTCCTGACACAACTTCCTGAGCGTGTGATTAGTATGTGCCACTATGCTCAGTGAAAATGAGTTCTTAACCTTGTCTTGGGACCTCTTACTTTCAGGGTCAATAAAATCTGGAATGAAGTAATAAACATTTTCCGTTCATTGTGTTTGACTGCATAAAATGAACCCTGGAAAAGTGAAGCATTGTTTGTGCCTTAGCGCTCACCTGCACCTCCAGTGGTTCTGTTACTCCCTGAGCCCTGTTCCCAGAGGCTTAGACTGCAGTGAGACACTTGTTAACAGTTCTTGCAGTTCACCTGCAACTTTGTGTTTCTGGCTGCTACCTTAGGCCTCTTCCTAAAGAGCATCTTAGACCCGAGAATGTGCATGGTTTTTTGTTCCAGTTCTTGACTCATGCAGCACAACTTTAGCAGCCTGTCAAGGCTTCACAGATGTTCAGAATGATAACTTCATTTCAGAATGTGGGTTTAATCTACATTGTAACCCTTAAACTGTTTCAGTGTATATAAAGTAAATGACTGTCTTACTTTAAAGAAATAATTATGTTCAGATTTTTTTTTATTTCTAAAGAATATGTATATTGAGGTTTATCTCAAAGGTACTTTCTAAAGTTGCATATAATACTTCTACAGACTTTGCAGAATCCAGGGCCAGGTTCTCTTTAGTGGGCACTTCTGTATAATGTTCCATTTGCAAGTGTTGCTCCCTCTTCTTTTATCTCTGAATGAATACTGTTATAGTTAGTGCATGCTTCAGACTGACTAAATTGCCAGTGAACTCAAAGTTCACCTTTTCTTCAGTGTTTACCAGTGGTATTAAATACTTTTGTACAGTGTAGCACTTTGCCTTGGTGAATAGGTTTTGATTCTTGGAACTGTGATCAGAGAGAAGTGGTTGTTGATCTGTTTGGAGAATTCTGAGGATGTGCAAGTAGAAAGGAGTACTTTGATTAGTGCTCCGTGGTTGTGCATTTTGGGAGAACGAATGACATACATACAGATTCGTCAGTCCTGCCCCCAAATAAAAGGAGTAGTTATGGATGGAGGTCTATGGAGATGTCAGGACTCAGACCCTGGATTCTTTACATCACAAGTGGAGATGAGCTGTAGCAGTTTTCTAAACTTACCTGAAGCAGCTTATGGTTTTCTGTATTCCTTTTCCCCCTGACCTTTCTCTGCTAAAGTGGTATTAATTGTTCCTTTATTGTTTCTACAATAGTTCTCTGTAATCAGAACCTTTTCCTCCATTGTTAGTCATTTATTTGTATAGTTTTGTGTGGATTGGGAACTTGGAGGGAAGAATATTCTTTATTTTTGAGACAGGATATGGCTGTGTAGCTCTGTGTGGTCTGGAATGCACTACATAGACCAGGCTGGTCTGAAACTGAGAGTCTCCTGTCTCCGCCTCCCAATGCTGGAATTAATGTGTCATCATGCCTGGATGATGAAGGATCTTTTTATTGTTCCTGTATCTTAATATCTAACTTAGGACTTGCCGTGTGCTACCTGATTCTTGTTTCTATGATGATTTGAATGATGTCTTGCATGAACAGTGAGGCATTTAGTATCATTAGGGTGGTAGTGGTATGAGCATAAAGGAAGAAGCAGGCTTTTGGAGTAAGAGTCGATTAGTAGTTAGGGGTTTTCTGGAAGACAAAGAACCTTGGGTTTGAATCTCTATGGCTAGAGAATTGTATCATTAGGAAAACAGTTGAAACTGGTAGATTTGAGTAGGGTGAATTTGTTTGTAAACATGGTAGATTTTGGGTGGTGGTGGCACACACCTCTAATCCCAGCACTCAGAAGGCAGAGGCAGGTGGATTTTTGTGAGTTTCAGGCCAGCCAGGTCTACAGAGCTAGTTCCAGGACAGCCAGGGCTACACAGAGAGACCCTGTCTCAAAAAAGAAAAAAAAAATAATAGATTTTTGTTGAAAGTGTTTATTGTTGAGTTTTCAGTGGGAGAACTAGAAATAGAAATTCCTGTTATTGCTAGTTGTGTATCTTCCTGTTACATGATTCGTTCCCTTTAAAAGATTAGTAGCGTGGGGGACATATTCTGTTGAAAACAGAATCCTCAGTGGCCAACACGGTTGTTGGCACATTCTAGGTACTTCATAAATACTGTTCCATTGGGTTAGTTAACCTAAGAGTGTCTGAGCACTTGCTAATCTTGTAGAGGGCCAGACTTCAGTTCCTAGCACCCGTATAGGGCACATCACAACTTCTTGTACCTCCAGTTCTGGGTATATCTGATGCCTCTTGCTTCCAAGGGTGCACACACAGGAACATACACATACACACAAACACATGCACACAATTTAAAAATAAATATTTTTTAAAAAGATATCTGATAGTGTATAGTTAATATTGCAATGAATTTTAAATTTTAGAGATTTTAAGAAATCTTTGGCATATCCAACTGCTGGGCCATAAAAAGATAAAGTTGGCTGTGCCAGGCCTGTATGTGGCTATGTGTAATATTCACTGATGGTTAGAGGTATAATTATTGAAATACATGCAAGGTCTTTCTTGACAGGCGGGATTGGCTTTGCATGTTCTTGTGTTGGTTTCAGTGTTGCTCTATTTGTCTCTTGTCTAGGTCTTTGATCAGTATCTGTGAGAAAGACTAAGAGAGGGAAGGTTGTATTTGTTTGTGCTGACATTAGTTTGTGTGTGTATGTGTGTGTGGGGGGGAATCATGAGGTTCTTGATAAACTGTTGGTTTTGTTTCTTCCTTCCTTGTGCAGGTTACCCTGTTGTTTTGGAGCTTACCATTGCTTAATAGTTATAAACCTACTGTTACAAGCTGTTGGACTTTTAAAAAATATTTTCTTTTGTAAAACAAAGTTTGGAGAAAATGGATCCTGAGACCACAATTAGGATACAATTTTAAGAGCCATGAAACTTGATTTTGAAAGTGTGGGCATTGGTACTCAGATTAAGTTTCTACTGTTTCGTCGTTTTAGTATCTTGAATGTAGACAATGCACTTAATTGAATTAGACATTTTAAAAGTACATGTCTTGTTTTTCTTCTTACAGTATCAAGATAAAGAAGAAGTTGTTTTATGGATGAATACTGTTGGGCCCTACCACAATCGCCAAGAAACCTATAAATACTTTTCACTTCCATTCTGTGTAGGGTCAAAAAAAAGTATCAGTCATTACCATGAAACTTTGGGAGAAGCACTTCAAGGAGTTGAATTAGAATTTAGTGGCCTGGATATTAAATTTAAAGGTAAGTCAACATTAATAGTCCTTGATGACATTGGGGCCAGGAATTTTATTTTATGGGTTGTATATTATAGGATGTTTAGTGAAGTAAATTGTTCCTAGAATGTTTCTCTGTTTTTCTGAAACGTACTTTTCCAGCAAACCCCTTAGTTATATACTTGTATGGCCAAGGAAGGCCTTCACAAAATTCCTAAGAAAGTAATTTTTGGAGTTGTGGGATCTCCAAAGGGATATGTGGTTCTGAGAAGTTTGTGTAAAACTGCAGATTTAACTTGTATACTCAGAATGTATTCCTTATTGTCATATTAATTATTTTCTTAGCACATATTTAAGATTTAAGTCAGACTCTGTTAAGCTTGAGGGGAAGTCTATTGGTGCTGTCTGTGAGACTGTTCACTCTTAGTGTGTTCCTCTGTGGAGTGTGTCAGAGTACTTACACAGGTGTTGCTTCCTCACAGGCCTTGATTTCTTGCACAGGCATTAGTTCTCTGCACAGACGTTGTGGCTAAAGCATCTCTGAGAAGTTGGAGTTCTGCAGGATCTTTGATTAAGGGTCTTGATTTTTAATAGAACGTGGACTTTGTACTCAGGAGCTTTGTTTGCAGCCTCATTTCTTTTACTGTATCAATTGTAGTAAAATTGTTTGTTCCAATTTTGACTTCTGATATTTTTAGTGCATTGGGAGATGGCTTTGAAATGAGGTATGAAGATAATGTTACTTTGGTTTGTTAAATTATGTTCTTATTTATTAGATTTTTTTCTGTTACTGTTTTGAAAATGAGTGTAAATTTTATACCTACCCTTGGGACTTAATTATAAAATTGAGTTGTAAATTTAAACCACAGTGGCGTGGCCTATAATTTTATGAGTGTTGGAAACATACCCTGAGGCATATGTTTTAATTTAATAAGGTAATTGAAATATTTAATCACAAATTGGAAGAAACTAAACTGGAACATGTGATCTTTGAGAACCTCAGTACTATATCCACCCAGCCTCTTTTTCTCCATATTCAGTAGACATGTCTCATTTAATAGAGAGGAGCTAGTGAGAGAGAATAAACCCATAAGTCCTGCTTGGGTGCACTGATTTCATCAGATTTGAAAACCTCATGCTTTTTGTGCCTGAAGAAACATTTCTTCAGCAGTCTTAACCTTCCTTTCTTCTTAACCTTTCAATTGCTTGCGTCTGGGATGGAGATAAATAGTCAGAGGCCATTTTCATGGGCTTGAAAGTGAGGTTTATTTTCTTTTCAGATTAAGCTAAACACTTGAGGCATGAAAGAACTACCAGTTATTACTCCCTGAAAGGTAGCAGTTCTTGGGCTCTAGCTAACTCTATACCTTCAGCTGAATACTGCCAGAACAGGTACTAACTGGGGTAGTCCAGTTGAAGCAGCTACTAGGAATTGATTTTTTTTTTTCTGCTACTGTACTTTTTTTTTTTTCCTTTGGTTCATGGATAGAGATGATCATTCTTTGAAAGTGTTCCCGATTGTTACTTAACTTTTAAAGGTAGAGTGCACTTTTGGAGACCCAGATGTGGACAGTCTATTCATGACGTATCACACATACTAATAGTGCTCTAGAAAGCATACCAGTACTGTCTCAGTGTGAACAGTTTGGTTGTTTTTTATTTTGAGTGTTTTAAGATAGGGAGTCATGAAACTCAGACTGGCTGCAAACTTGCTATGGAGCTGAGGCTGGCCTTGAGGTTCCACCTCCTGAGTGCTGGGATTACACTCATTACCGTTATATCTAGCTACTATTTGTTTTTAGTCTTTCATATCAAGCATTTGACTTTTAATGATTCTTCTGAAGGCATATTCATACGAAATAAAATTTTAAAAATAACACATATGTACCACATAAATATGCATATAAACAGAAACTCACATGCATACATGTAAGCATATATATACAGAAACAGTTTTGTTTTTTTTTTTAACCTAGAAGATATTATCAAGATAATTGGATTGGTACCATTTTGTAGCATTGAAGGTCACTAGAGAGATTATGTTAAGGAACTAACCATAGTCTGGAGTCTGGGTTGTGTAGGATGCCTCTCACTTCAAATTTTATGCACAGCTTTCTTTTTTTTTTTTTAATATGCTAGTGCTAGACAAAAATGCTAATTGAGACCATTTGGAAAAAACGCATTAACTGTACAAGGACAGATCTATATTAGGCATCCTTGCGCCAGGCCTGGTTTTATTACTTTCTAATTATGGGTACTATCTCTTAGAACATTACAGTTATGGAGTGGAAAGAACTTGTGTTTTAGAGTCAGACATGGTACAGCTCAGCTCTGCCTGTGCCTACTTGTGTGGTTGTAGGCAGATGATTCAGTCGCTTTGATCTTTTACAGTTTTTGTCTGGGAAGCATGGGGAATATTATAACCTGATAGAATTATTGTTAGGTTAAGTGAAATAATGTACTTTTAAAAGTACTGGTATATAGTTTATGTTTGAGAAATGGTAATTGCTGTGCTTACTAATATATATAGTATGGATCTGAATTCTACTTGTTTATGTATTAGAGATTATGAAAGTTAGTTTGCCGATTGTAGAATTTTATACATTCCCAAACTACTGTACTCTCCTGCAGTTCTATTAGGCTAGTGCATTCTTGCACACCTTAGCTGCTAAGACTGAGTAAGTTCTTAATAAATTGTCTAGCACCTGGACAGTGTATACTTACTTTTATGATAATTGGTTCCTT
The DNA here is from genome assembly GCF_014885135.2 of Alexandromys fortis. Classification (NCBI taxonomy): domain Eukaryota; kingdom Metazoa; phylum Chordata; class Mammalia; order Rodentia; family Cricetidae; genus Alexandromys; species Alexandromys fortis. Next base: position 18,464,331 of record NW_026067893.1, read on the forward strand.
TTGATTATTAGATGATCTGAGATTGTAATTCTGATGATCTGAGATTGTAATTCTTTTTTAATTTATTTATTTCTTTATTAATTAATTAAAGATTTC
>NW_026067893.1:18464436-18471645 GCF_014885135.2 Alexandromys fortis
CCGCCGCCTCCCTTCCCTCCCCCTCCCCCAATCAAGTCCCCCTCCCTCGTCAGCCCAAAGAGCAATCAGGGTTCCCTGCCCTGTGGGAAGTCCAAGGAGAGATTGTAATTCTTATGTTTGTTTTGTTCCTCTCTCTCTCTCTCTCTCTCTCTCTCTCTCCCTCTCCCTCTCTCTCTCCTCTCTCTCTCTCCCTCTGTTTCTGTCTCTCTGTGTGTAAAAGTGTTACCATGTGGCCCAGGCTAGCCTAAGCCTAGAGCTTATTGTATATCCCTTGCTGGCCTTTGCTGAGGTTAGCTTTGAACTTTCGATCCTCTGCCTTAGTCTCCCAAGTGCTGAGGTTACAGGAGTGAGCCATCATGCCCAACTGGGATAGTATTCTTAACTAGGACAGGTTACTGCCCAGCATCTTTTCCTATTATTTGAGAATTCAATGGTATAATAAAGGACATTAATAGTTGAAAAATAGTGACTTCTAGGGATTCTTCCTTTTCACATACTATATTAGTTTTCTTTTAAATTATTTCTTCTTTAAATATCCTAACCTAATATACAGATGACATTTTGTACTTCTTTTTACCTTGAGTGATTTGGTAAATTTAGAGTTCTGCAGATACGGAGAAATGTCAGTGCTGTTTAAAGTCTTATGTACTTAAAGTTAAGTGATTCTCCAGCTTGGCTGCTCTCATTCCCAAAGGCAGCATTTCTAGTCGAATATCTGCCTGGGTGGAATAGTCCTGACTGCCAAAGGATGGGGAAGGAACTTGGAGTAGCAGATTTGCTTCTTCAGTTGAAAGGTTTTCACTGAAGACAATCCCTCACCCTGTTTTCAGTCCCTAACTTCTGCTGTTTCCACTGCTACTGAGTCTGGAGCCTTTAGAAACTCCAGAGGAAGGACATTCTGTCCCTGTCTCTGCAGCAGGGGACACGTTGAGGGTATTCATCTAGCTGTGTGATGGGTAGGGAAAGAACATGAGCATCCAGACTCTCAGTCTTCTAATTTCTTGTCCTCTTTGCCATTTTTTTATTGTGTTTGTTGTCATCATTTTCTGCTTCTTCATCTTCTTAGTTCTAGGAATCAAATTGAGTGACATCCCTAGCTCTTGATTTTTTTTTTTTTAATACAAGATTTTGTTAAGTACTCCAGGTTAGCCCTCAAACTTGTGGTCCTTCTGTCTCTTGCCTTCTTAAGTCCTAGGATCAAAGGTGTAAGCTATCATCATGTCCATTTCATATAAATATTTGCCTGTCATTATTCTTATATGTTCAGCCCTAACATATGTTGTTTGCATTTCAAGGTCTGTGCTATCTTAGGCATTCTGTGACGTCAGGTGCCCCCCACCCTGCAGCTCTGTTATTCTGTTTTCCCCTGTGTTATGTGTCACTGGATATATTCTGTTTTTCCTTTTCCAAAAACGTATTAAACTATTCTTTTCATTTATAATGGTTTAGATGAGAAGGTCCCTATAGTTCAGATGTTTGAATACTTGCTCCTTGGTTAGTGGAGCTGTTTGGATGAATTTAGGAGGTTATGGCCTTCCTAGAGAAAGTATGTCACTTGGGCTTTGAGGCTTCAAAGCCATTTCAGTTTGCTCTTTCTTTTTGGAGCTTGTGGTTCAGTCTGTGAGCCCTTAGCTTCTGCTCCAGCTACCATGCTTGCTTGCTGCCATGCTTCCCTGCTGTGATGGACTCTATTCCTGGAACTGTGAGCCCAAATGAACCCTTCTTTCATGCTGCCGTGGACACGGTGTTTCGTCACAGCAACAGAAAGTGACAACCATCACTATTTCTGCTTTCTCTTCCGATGGACTCACATTCTATCATATGGGCATTTGTGGGGCTTTAGGAGGGAGAAGAAAACCACCTGTGCTTAAACTTGCCTTGAAAACTGGAGGTATGGGAACTTGCTGCTAGGTTTGTCTTCTGTTGGTTTCAGTCAATCAGTGCTTTAACCAGACCAACAATGAGAATCTGAAACTTGTCAGTTCTTTGATTCCTTAGTACCTTCTGCTAATCATAGTATAGTTTCAGTACATAAAATTTAGGGTCTACAGAAGAATATAAAAATGGAAATTTCTATTCATCTAAGTTGTTTAAAAATATATAAAATTAAACGAAGTGTATTTGTACAGTCCTGTAATTCTAACACTTGTGAGGATGAATTGGAAGGATTGGGAGTTCCCTACAACCTGGGGTCTATGATGAGATCCTGTCATAAGAAAGTGAAAATTGAATTCATGTTACCTATGTTATTTTTTTTTAACGTTCAGTCCTTATATAGTGCTTATTACATGTCAGTATCTTGAGTATTTTTAACTCAATAAGTTATATGTAATTATTTTTATTCTCCCTTTTTTCTTATAACATCTCGTGAGTTTATCTTCTATTGTTATTTTTCAAATGCGGCTACATACTACTCTAATTAGGATATGCAGTTCCCCTGCTCTACTACAAGGTGATCTGATCACTCCTTTCTTTCACTATTTTATTTAGTGTCAGGGATTGAACTGAGGAGAGGATATCATGAATGTTAAGCACATACTCTTGCACTGAGCTACATTTTAGCCCTTGTTTTAAAAACTTTTTATTTTGAGACACAGCCTTGCTAAATTACATGGCCTGCCTTTGAGCTTACTCTGTAGTCCTGGCTGACTTTGAATTTGCAATCTTTCTGTGTTAACTTCCAAATTGCTAGGATTACAGGGTCATACCACTAAGCCCAGTTGGCATTTCGTGATACCTATTTCCAAGCAGCCATTTAATAAATGACATGGTTTATGCTGCCAGTCAGGTTGCTCAATTAATCTGTACTTTTTATTTAGTTTTAAAGTTAACTGTGCATATACCAGTATTTCCAGTCCCTGCTTTTTTAAAATAATATATGTTATTGAGTATGTAATTGCATTCCAGACAGTATTGGGCTGTGAATGTAGAGTTTAACCAGACGTCTGGCTGCAGGGATCCATCCCTGGGCACTCTGAAATTGTGCACTGAATTTCGTGTGAATCTACATTTGCAGGGTAGGGTGGGGGTGGGTTTGTGGCAGGGGAAACAACACTTTCATGATATTCTCAAGAGTGGAGGGAAAAATACTTAAGAATACTGTGAATACGTTCACACTCCAGCCTTCAAAGGAGCCAGCACAGTTGTTTTCAGTTTCACAGTTGAGGGTCACAGAGGTTAAACCATTTGTTTCTGTTCAGGTAGCTAGTGAGTAGTGGAACTCAAACCAGAACTCAAGATTTTACCCATATCTCTTTGTACATATATGGTGATTTCATGATAACTTTGCTAAGTGCTATTGGATTTGAGGTAAGAGTCTACTTTTCCATTTTGGTAATACCATCGAAAGAGAAGGTTAAGTATGGTGGCATGGTACATTCTTAGAGAATTCAGTATTTGCAGTGTTATTTTCTGGACTTTTATTGGGCACACAATAGCACTTGGGTTCTGGGATCTACTTAGTGTGGTGATCTCTTTGAAAAGTTAAGTATCAACATTTGCTAACTTATGGTTTTGTTTTTGTCCCCTCAAGATTTTTACATTGCTAAAATCTCAGTTGCATTTTCTTTAGAATTTGAAGGGAGGTGTGCTCTGTTGTCATTTTCAACCAGTGATTCATGGTGAGAGACTTTTTAGGCTAGTTTTCCAGTTAATGCAGAAGGTGGATGGTGATTTGGCATCTTTGTACACATTGTTGTCAAAGTAGTTCCTGCTGAGAGAAGAATGCTATTATGGTCGGGCGATCAGGCTGCTAAGTTATTTGTGATGTTTATATTTGCCTTCATGTCTGAAAGAGGAGTTTCATTAAAATGACCCACCAGTGACCATTTTGCAGTGCCACAATACATTGGTGATAAAACTAGGAACCTCAGCCAGAGGGGCAGTCTGGGTGTGAGAAATCAGACTACTCTGTGGAAGAGAAAGTGTGGGATGTAAAGGTTTTAGAATGGCCTGCCTGCTAGCATTAGTGTGAGCCCCAGGTTCCATAGGCCAGAGAGTATATGTTTGCAGGGACTGCAGGTAGTTAAGTCATGTAGAGTGAAGGGGAAGAGGACGGTATGTCAATTAGGAAACTGTTGAGTTGGAGTTAAACTGTAGGGAATCCATTATGCAGGTGAATAAATGCATACTGAATATCACAGCATTTTTTTATTTAAAACTACCACATTGATAATGACCATTTAAACAGTCCCTTTTTGTAACAGTGGGCATACAATGGCTTTGCAGGATCACTGTGAGTCTTTCACAGCCACTACAGCAATCCTTTGCCCTCCAAATCTGGACTCTTTAGTCCCATCTGTCTCTTCTGAGCTGTTGTTGCCCTTGCCCTTTGTACATTATTGCACACTATAGAGGTCTCTTTGGGGTACCTCCTGCTGACAATTCTAGATTTTGCTGTAAAAACTCTTTAGAGCAATTTATTTCCTAACTCTTAATTGTTCAGCATTAGATATTACCATTATGAAAAATCCTAAATTCCTTGTTGCCTAAAAAGGAATGAGGTAGAAAGAAAATGTATGTACAAGTCCTGGGCAGCATTAGTTTCTTCTGCGTCGAGGGGAAGAGTAGCTGGGTCTTCCCGGTCCTCTTCCTTGGGACAGGGTGTGCTTTGTCATTTTGATGGACCACTCTGGGCTAATAATCTCTTAATGAGGGGAAGCTGTTTTCTCAGACAAGCTCTGGAATATAAAATTGTAATTTAGATCACTAGTTCTTAAGAAAATAATGATACAGATAACCATTAAATTAATCATTCATCTATAATCTTTAAGAAACGTTAATTAATATTTAAGAATTTTCATGTTTTTGTGGGGAATTTGTATTTCAGATTCTCAATTACCATTATGATAGTGTAAGAAAATTTATTCTTTTTTGGTTCTTGTTAAGATTGATTTATATTGTTCTAATTGCTTAAGTAATATATCAAAAGTTTAATCTTTTTGATTGACATCTAATTTTTTTTAAACAAGCACATTTTTTAAACATTAGAAATTACAGACCATCTGGACACAATTGCGAAAATACCATTTTTGCAAGCAATCAGGGATGGAAATATCTTATCTTTAGGGGATTTTTGAGTGATTTATAAGTAGAAATGCCTATCAGATAGAGGCTAGCCTTGTGATCTTAATAATTGTGAAGGGTTATTAGGAGCCCTCATGACCTCTGTGACCACTGATGACTTGGGGTTCTGTGCTGTTGGAATAAATGTGTTTCTGGGTGACCTTAAGCTACACTGTTACCTCTGTTTAGGCTCATATCCTTAAGCTTTCCCACACAGTAGATTAAGATTTCTTTATGTGTCTTAAGCTTTTTTGTTCTTTGTTTTTATAACAGCTTCTTTATTTTAAAGTGACTTTGTTATTATTCTTGTATAATTTTCTTTACATAAGGGTTTTCTTTGTGTAAAGCAATCTTTGAAAATAAAAATGATCAAAATCTTTCATTTTAAGGTAACAGAAGATATAAAAAAAAATACTTTCTCAGATTCCATATGCTTCTCACCAGACTATTGGGGAAAGACATTAGCTTAAGCAAATGCTGACTTTTCTTCTTGTGCTGTATCTCCTGTAACTATTGGCAAGCCAGTAGGTTAATTTGTAGTTTTTACTTTGCAGATGATGTGATGCCAGGTACTTACTGTGAAATTGACTTAGATAAAGAGAAGAGGGATGCATTTGTATATGCTATCAAGAATCACTATTGGTACCAGATGTACATAGATGACTTACCAATATGGGGTAAGTACTCTGTTACAAACTAGGACTTCATATAACCAGTGTGGTGAGGTGCCTGTCTTCCAGATCATGGTGGAAATGTTCTTCTACTCTTTGCCCCAGAATAGTCTTTAATGATTCCTCCTACTGGAGGCATTCTGATGCTGCCAGACCTTATAGGAAACTCTCACGATAAAAGGTCTGTACAGTGAAACTTTTCTGACTGTAGGAATTCAGAGGTTCTTGGAACATTGGAAATTTCCTTTCCCCCTAGTTTCTTCACAGCTTATTTTCTCTTAAATATATCTAGAGGGACTGAGTAGGATTTTAAAAATTTACCTCTTGGGGGCTGGAGAGATGGCTCAGAGGTTAAGAGCATTGCCTGTTCTTCCAAAGGTCCTGAGTTCAATTCCCAGCAACCACATGGTGGCTCACAACCATCTGTAATGCCCTCTTCTAGCCTTCAGGCATACACACAGACAGAATATTGTATACATAATAAATAAATATTTAAAAAATTATCTCTTTATGTGCCACTGTAGTATGCTTTTAGGGGCATGATAATTTCTTGAGTGTTTTATTTTACTGGTTCCTTTGTCATTTTCCAAAACATTCAATATTGAAGAATTATTCTTGTTTAGCTCTTGCTTATCCATACTGTTGGGGAAGAAACATGATATGATTAATACAAATTTAGGCATAGTCCAAAAGTAACTTAAATAATTAAATTATTTGAGATCCAAGGAATACCATAGGCAATTACCATAGGCAACATGTTTGATTGCAAATTTTTCTGTCTCTAGATATATGCTCTATGTATAAGAATTACCTTTTAATCTTAAAATTGTTAGCCGATCATTGTTTATCTGCAGCAAAATTGACTGAGCACATTAGATCAGAATTTAATATATTAAAGAAATTTATGAGAAATTTAATCTCTTGGGAAGAAGAGGCAGGAGGATTTCTTTGAGTTTAAAGCCGTCCTGGTCTTCTTAGCAAGTCTGAGGCTACCCAAGATTACATAGTGAGACAATGTCTTATAAAAAGAAAAGCCAATCTCAAGAGATATTTGTATACATTATTATTACTCTGCTCTGTGTTAATTAGGTATATAAAATAAGCATTTTGTATAAATGATCGTATTAGTGTTATAGGACAGGCATTTCTGTGGTCAGCTCTGAGGGTGGTAGAAGACAGGCTAAATATTTGCTAAAGATTTCTGAACTTATAGTTCAGAATATAATTTAATATAGTTTAGAATATAGTTTAATGGGGAGAACCGATTAAACAAGACTTTTCTTCATTTGTAGTGAAAACAGATTCCTTTCATAGTTCTCCTATTATGATATTATTATTATTTATAATTTTTTTCAAATATTTATTTATTATGTATACAATATTCTGTTTGTGTGTATGCCTACAGGCCAGAAGAGGGCACCAGACCTCATTACAGATGGTTGTGAGCCACCATGTGGTTGCTGGGAATTGAACT
>NW_026067893.1:18474270-18536546 GCF_014885135.2 Alexandromys fortis
GGGGGGGGGGGGGGGGGGGGGGGGGGGGGGGGGGAGGGAAAGGGGAGGCGGCAGTGGGGAAGAGACAGAAATCTTTAATAAATAAATTAATTAATTAAAAAAAAAACTTCTCACTGGGGCTGGAGAGATGACTCAGGGGTTAGGACCTAAGTTAAATTCCCAGCAGCTACAGGGCAGCTCACAACATCTTCACTCTAGTTCCAGGGGATCCAATACCCTCTTCAGGCCTCTGCTCACACTGCACACATGTAGTGCACAGACACATACCCACACACATAAAGTAATAAAGTTAAAAAGAAAACTTCTGGTACTGTCAGTATTTTCTCACCATTTTAATTCTAAGTGTGTCAGTATTTCTGAATTTTCTATGAGTTTTTGCATTAGATTGTTAATTATTTATTGGCCTTAATTTTCAAGTGGGTTTTTTTTTTCAGGTAAAATGGAAAAAATCAGATGTAAAATTTGAAGATCGATTCGACAAATATCTTGATCCATCCTTTTTTCAACATAGGGTAGGTGTTTGTACTTTAAGATAGAGCTTTGTGTGCAAATCAGTTCCACATTGAGCATCTGCCTATGTGGATCATTATGCTAAGGACTGTGGATTTCAAGAAATAACTGCTGGTGATTTCAGATGTAAATTTAGAGGAAAAATAAAAATAGCTGGCGTGATACTGTAGTCTAAACCAGTTAAGAGATAGACAGGGAAAAGCACAGTATGTGGAAGCCAGATATAGCACTTTAATTGCAATGATGTTGATATTGGAAAAGTGGTTCATACCATACATGGTCAGATGGGTGTCTTAGTACTGAAACTCAGAATTAGACAGCCCTTACCTGTTGATGGTGAACTATTATTGGCAGACTTCCCTACATGGGCACCTGTGGAGAGCAGCAGCAGAAAGGAGGGATGAGAGAACAGTGCAGGTTTTTCCAGTAGAAACCCTTCCAAATGGATCATCAAGAAAGGGAATAAATGCTTCCCATAGTCCTCATTCTGCATCCAGACATTGAGTTGCCTGAGGCATCTAGGTCGGGGTTTGGCTGGAACTCAAGCTCAGTTCAAGGCAGTACAGTTGGTAGTGTCACTTGTCTCCAGTTATGGTCTAGAAATTTAGCAGTAAACAGGTGACACTTAGGATTAGCAACACTAGGGGGCACTGGAGTGCAGCCGTTGGTAGAGTCAGTAATCGCCAATATCTGTTTGCTTTATTAGTTTATACTTTATTAGTTTATAATCATAGCCAAAAGGCTTATCAGTGATGCTTTATTATTTTAATAACTATTTCCCAGTATAAATGTCTCAAGAGTATACCACATGGTATAGTTTTTAGAGTAGTGCCAAAGGAATGTTAGAGGTTTCAGATTGTTGACGGTGTATTAATGTAGGATTGGTTTAAAGTTTATACCTTAGGTTGTATTTTTTAGATTAAAAAATACCAGAGAACCTCATTAGAGACTTTAATACTTTAAAATTTTAAATTTATATTTTAAACTGATACATAAAACACGCAAGTTATATGTTTATGAGGTAACATCTGATGCATATATATGTATGTATAAAATGACTGTTTAAGCCAAATTAAACATCTCCTCAAATTCAAATATTTATCATTTCTTCATTATGGAAACATAAGGGGCCATTGAGATGGTTTAGTAGGTCAAATCTATTGACCTGCATTCAGTCCCTGGGGTCCACATGGTAGAAGAAGAGAACTGACCACACACTAGATAAACAAATAAATGTAATAAAAATTTTTTAATAAGAACATTCAAAATCACTTTTGAAATGTATTGTACATTGTCATCTATCTACAAAAGAAGATACCTATAAAAGATACCTTGTACATGATTTCACATAAATACCTACAATACCTACAAAAGAACACCTTGTGTGCAGATAACACACCAGAACATTGCATCCTTCCCACCTTCTTGGTGACTTTGACCCAACCTGTCCCCTCCTCTTGTTGTCTTCAGCCTCTTGGTACCTGTTGTTTGCTGTCAGCTTCAGTGAGAGCACTTGTGTATCCCACATACAAATGAGATAATGTGGTTCTTGTCTTTCTCTGCTTTATTTTATGCAATAATTTTTAGCTCCATTCATGTGGGAAATTTTAACATTTAAGGCATACCTTTCTTATTACTAACTGTATATAAAATTTTTCTCTTTGCAACCTTGGATAGTTGGCTAAAGATTTGTGTCATATTTTCCCCCTTCTATTGACCCTTTCGGGGTTAATTTCTTAAGTGGAAACAAAAATCCCATCTTTGGAGACATCTGCCATTTCATTTTAAACTGCTTTTTGAAATCCTTGGTGATGCCTTTATGACGCTTTAACATGGCATATGGGGGACAAACATTTCAGGGTGTAGTGTATTAATTGTTCATTTATAATTCGAATGGGTGCTCAGTGAGTAAGTTGTTGGAGGGGAAGCCACAGAGTCCCAGTGTGAGTAGCAGAATCAAAATTGCCCTTCCCATTCATGCCCTTCCTTAGTATATTAGCCTGAGTAAAAATCTACCCTCCTTGTGTAAGCCAATACAGCTTTGTGTTAAGCTTTCCTGGGACTCATGGAGCTCTGAGCAAAATTCCTATGAATAACTGCAGTCTGCAAGTGAAAGGCTCTGTGGTGCAGAGGGCCCTGTCTGACTTGGACCTTGAAGACTAGGGAGGATTTACAAAGGAATATAAACCACATGTGAGAAGACAGTGTATGGAGAATAGGATGAAAGTCAGTGTGCTGTGCTTGGTCACTGAGTGGGGATGGAACTTTAAGGAAGGCAGGCATTGAAGATGTGGAAAGCCATGGACATGAGGAAATTGAGCCCTGTAAGTTTTAGAACAGTAGTGATAGTGAACATTACATTGTAGAAAGATTTGCTTGAGAACCTTGTACAGCATACATTGGAAAGAAGGAGAGAGATTAAACAGCAACAAAAGGCTAAGCAGAAATGGTCTTGTTAAATTGTGAGATGATACCATGGGAATGCAGAGGAAGGGATACATTTTGAAGGAAAACAGAAGTTTAATAATTAGGGCTGGAGAGATGGCTCAGAAATTAAGAACACTTACTACTTTTGCAGAGCACATGACTTCAGTTTCCAGTATCCATGTCTGACAGTTCACAACTGCCTGTTACTCCAGCTCCGGAGGATTTCTCTTCTGGCTTCTGCAGGCACCCATATATGTATGCGCATACCCATACACTGCTACAGATACACAATTAAAACTAAAATCTTCTTTTAAGTTTAATAACTATTACTTATGAAGAATTAAGGCAGGTGCAAACATAGTTCTAAATTTTCAAAGCTAAATATTAGTTCCATTAATAGCAGCTAGAGAATAAGAAATAAGTGGGGTATGTTGAGGGAAGATTATGGATTTCCTAAGGGTAGTCCCAACCTGGAATTCCACAAAGACATTTAAGTGGAAGTGATGGTAGTTAGTGAAAGTGTTTGAAGGCTGGAGATTTGAGCAGGTGAGGGCTGAAGGTGTTGCCAACATTATCATCAGAAAGCTGGTTAAACGTTTGTGAGCCTAGAGTCATGGTTGATTGCCAAGACCTGGAGCCTTTGGAAAAGTTGGCCAAGGGTGACTAGAGTGAACAGGTGAAAAATAAGCGGCAGTTAGTGCGTTGGAATGGTAGAGTGTCAGCAGAGGGCAGAATTGGCAGAGAGATAAATCAGTGTAGAAGTTCATTGCAGTGGCCAGTGAGCTGGCTCAGTGGTAAAAGTGACTTCAGCTCAATCTCTGGAGCCCACACGGAATGTGAGAACTTTCACATGTTGTCCTCTGACCTGTACACACATAGATACAAAATTAATAAATGTAAAAAAAATCAGAAATTCATTGCAGGTCTTGGGAGGTGGATCAAATTGTGAAGAGGTGAGGGAAGAAATGTGTCCTGTTTGGAAAGTGTTGGTTAGGTTTGGACAAGAATGAGGTATGCACTGTAAAAGATGAGGAGTCCCGGCACAGTTTGTGATGTGCTGCACACTACTCTGCTTTCCTGTTACTGTGTAAACCTTGTAGTGAGTCCAGGAATGGAAATGGAAACAAATTACAGATGTTTTTGTACAAATTTTCAGTTGTACTTTTTTGATAAATAGTACCTTTTTTGGGAAGTTTCCAAAATAAGCATTCATTGTTTTATTTATAATTCTAGTAGGCGCTCAATAGGTAAGTTAGTGGAGGAAGGAGAGAAGGAAGGAAGGAAGGCTGGTTCTTGTGTGAGGCAGAGGCAGTTGGCCATCTGCTCTTCAGGAAGAGCCATAGAGTTGTCCTGTCCCTGAAGCTCAGGGAGGGTTACAGAGCCGAGACTGTTCTTCACCTTGGTGCACATCCTTATCACATTGGCCTGAGTGAAAGCTGTCGTCATTGTACAGGGAGATTGCTGATGCTGGAAGAAGGCAGTGGTGCTGCGGGGTGGGGTGGGGGGCACAAGCAGAGAAACGCCTTAGTGGGAGTGAGATCTATTGCCCAGTGGGAACAGTATAAATGGAGCAACACACATCTAGGAGGATACACCTTGGAAGGTTGTTTTATACTGGATGCTAGATAACAAGAGAAAACATGGCATTGGAAACTTGAAGAGGAGAAAAAATGCAGAAATACACATAAGGACCTTTGGGAGGGTAAAATAGAAATAACAGAGTAAGTTTGCAGATCTACAGACTTAATTCAGGTCAGATGTACTGAGTTCTAAGATGTCTTTGGCGATAAAGTAGTTCTTTGTTACTATAGGCCATACTCTGGACATGTTTTTGTGACAAATGTACAAATGATGTCAAAGGCAAGAGCCTTGAGAACATTGAGGAGTTAAGGAACACTTACTGTTCTGGAAGACTGGGGAGAGAGCTGAGTGTGAGGGTGATCGGGCGGGACTAACTGGAAGCAGGTGAAGCAGATCCTCAGGAAGGAAGGAAGCCTGTGTCAATAGTAATGGCAGTGATGGTGGGGGCAGCGGCCTTGTAGGCCTTGTAAGATTTTCGGGTTTTGGTCAGTTAGGAGACGAGCGCACACATTACCTGCTGTCCTGCCAGCACGTGCTGTCCCGTACATCCATCACCGCTACACCGCACAGAGCACAGTTTGCAGGACTTAAGTTAAAGCCTTCATTGCCCATGTGCTTTCCATGTAAAGTTGATTTGTATATGCTTAATGGCTAAATAATAGTTAAGTGGTTTAGTAAGTGTGACTTGAAAAGTCTGTGAAGATGATAGCATGCTTCATGGAAGTTGGTTGTAAGGAAGGCTAGCACTTTGTCATGCTGAACACCTACCCAATTGTCTCTGAAGTTTAGTTTTTTTTTTATAAAAGATAAAAGAATGCTGTTTTTTCTCCCATTAACATACAGTTGACATGAAACATGAATTTTTTAACTGATATTTCACACTGGCAACACTTTATTTTTTTTATTTTAGATTCACTGGTTTTCAATTTTCAATTCCTTCATGATGGTGATCTTCTTAGTGGGTTTAGTTTCAATGATTTTAATGAGAACTTTAAGAAAAGATTATGCCCGATACAGTAAAGAAGAAGAAATGGATGACATGGTGAGTAAACATTCTGTTTTATAGTTAATGACAGCTATTTTTCATATTACTAAATTTATTTTATTTTAGGTGTGTGTGTGTGTGTGTGTGTGTGTGTGTGTGTGTGTGTGTGTGTGTTATATTGGTGTTTGGACAGGTTAGAGGTATTGGATTCCCCCTGAAGCTGGAGTTTCAGGTGTTTGTAGGCCACCTGATGTGGACACTGGGAATTGAACCTGGGTCCTCTTGAAGAGCAGTGTGCTTTTAACTGCTGAGCCATTTCTCCAGACTGTTTATTATAGTTATTAAAGTTAAAAAATGATTTGTTAGTATCGTCTATGTGTATGGTGTCTGTGGGCATGCATGCTAGGAACATGTATGATGAGGTCAGAGGACAACTTGATGGAGTCAGTTCTCTCCTACCACCTTTACCTGAGTTCCAGGGGTTGAACTTAGGTGGCCAGACTTTACCTGCTGAGCCATCTCTCCAGCCAGCTGTTGTATTTCCAATGCTGGTATATAGTTTACAATTTCTAATCTAGGTTAGTAAGGGCAGGTGTATAAAACCAGGTGCAATAGCAGATGTCTGTAGTTCCAGATATCCACGAGACTGAGGCAAGAGGATTGCTTGAGCCCAGGAGATTGAGCCAAGTTTTACTTTTCTGGGGTTGTGGCTCAGTGGGAAAGTTCTTGCCTAGTGTTGGGTTTAATCCTAGCATTGCAAAGTTTAAAAACAACAATAATAATAATGTTCTCTGAGAGATCTAGAGTCATGCTCTATTCAAATAGTTTTTTTTTCCTCTTTCAGTAGGACTTAAATGTTCCCCTAAGCAAGACAAATAAACTTGTGTTCTCCAGCCAGATTTTTGTCACCAAATAAGTGTGGTGCCATATATCATACTTAGGAAACAAACTTTAGTTTACAGATTATAGCTTCTGATTTCAGAATCACTTAGGGAGATGTAGGCTAGTTTTGATATATTTTTTTAAAAATATTGTTAAGTGTTGAATTAAGGGGTGGGTGGAAGGATTAACATACATTAAGTTTAATGATTTGAAAGAGATTTATCCTTAATTTTTTTTTATTAATTTATGGACAGTAGTGTGTTCCATAGAATACTAATACCTAGGTGAACTTAATTAAATAGGTTTGAGAAGCAGTTTAAAATATCAAATTTTAACATCCTAAGCATATTATTATAATGGTAAAAAATTCCTTTTATTTTCCTTAAGAAATTTTGTGTCAGTAATTATTTAAGGATCTTTGGGTGTTATTTAGGCTGAATGTAAATAAAGATTTTATTTTTAAAGCTATAGATGACTAAATATCCATATCAATATTCACATTGGGGTATAAAGAGCATTTCTGTTTTTAGGGCAAGTACTGGTATAAGTATACTTCTCTTTTCTTGTCTGCTTGGCCATTGATGGTGGTGAACCTGAGTCACTGTGTGAGTGGAAGACTAGGGCCTGAGAGTAAAGCAGTACTAGGAGAGACCCTGACTCTTCCAAGTTGTTTATTTTGTTCCCCAGCCTTTTTTCTCACCCACTTTTACCTTCATGAATCTCAATACAGTAAACATAACATTCTGAGTTATAGGAGAGGAGTTACTTTCACTTTGAAATGTAAATGTCTGTCTTCTGTAAATGAAGACTGTGTGTTGGTTTCCCAGCTGTCCAGACCCGAATAATCACACAGAAACTATGTTAATTACAACACTGTTTGGCCTATTAGCTCAGGCTTCTTATTGGCTAGCTATTATATCTTAAACTAAGTTATTTCTTTTATTCTGTGTATCACCATGAGACTGTGTCCTACCAGTAAGGTTCTGGTGTCTTTCTCCTTCAGCAGCTACATGGTATCTCTTTTACTCCACCTATTCTCTCTGTATAGCTCTGTTCAGATTTCCCACCTGGCTATATTGTGCCCTGCCATAGGCCAAAAAAGCTTCTTTATTAACCAATAGTGATAAAATGTATTCACAGCATACACATTAGTCCTCAGTATTTTGAACTCTTAGAAAGATGTAAGTGTGGAAGAAGGGAGCTTACAACTAACTGTATTTCTTTCCTATCTACTGTATTTCAATTTGATTCTGAATGGGTTGATTTTTTATACATATTTCTATGTCTTACATACAGGACAGAGACCTAGGAGATGAATATGGATGGAAGCAGGTGCATGGAGATGTGTTTAGACCATCAAGTCACCCTCTGATATTTTCTTCTCTCATTGGTTCTGGATGTCAGATATTTGCTGTGTCTCTCATTGTTATTATTGTTGCCATGATAGAAGATTTATATACAGAGTAAGTGCTTGTACTTTATCACTTTTTGTTGTTGTAAATAATGTTTTTAGTCATTGTAATCTATTAAGTCAATCATTATTAAATAATTGCTTATTTTAGTAATACCGTCCATACTATTATTGCAGACAGATCTTAACCTTTAACTCTTAAGTATTTTGAGTTTCCCTATACATGCTTAAACTTTCCAGCATTGCTGACCATTCCAAGTTATACTGGTTATGTCCTTAGAGAGACAGAGCTACTTTCAGTCCAAAGCTGTTTGAAAATGGAAACAGGCACTTTTTTTAGATTCAGCTGGATCTTTATAATTTCAGTCACCAAATTAGTACTTCACATTTATACTCAGACAAGAGTAAAACAAAGCACTTTACAGTATTGTTTTATTTTTTAGAGTCCTAAGTCAGTATGCTGTTTTGGGTATATTTTTTATTAGCAAAGCCATTTGCCAACATTTCTTAAATCATTTTGTTTGTTTGTATATGTGTGTTTGTGTGCTCAAGTGTGTGTGTGTGTGTGTGTGTGTGTGTAGGCATGTGCATGTCTCAGCACAAATGTGGAGGTCAGAGGACTCTTTTAGGAGTTCTTTCTCCGCTCCCACCATGTGTTCCCAGGCTTGAACTTAGACTGTTAGGCTTGGCAGCAAGCACCTTTACCATTTACCTTTGCATTGACCTTTACCTGCTGAGCAAGCTCAGGCCTCTGTTGAGTGTGGTCCTGTCACCTTGTTGTCAGAGAACCCCAGCATGTACAGACAAATGCACTGGGGTGTCTGGGTATATTCATTATAATCCAGGCATCAGACAGGAGCCTGTGAATTCCTCAGTCAGAATGACTCGTTACATTTCATTTCATAGTACATTCTTTCTTATATGTGTATAGCATTTCATGGCCAAAAATAAATTTGTGCTGCTGAAAGAATGGCTTTTTAGTTGTGAACATAAAATAGCTGTAAACACCCCTGATGGCCTTAGTTTGCTTTCACTGTGGAAGGAGAGGGCTGACTTGAGAAAGTTGCTGTCTGTCTTCCAAACACATGTTATAATGTGCATGTTCACACTCAGGCACAGATCACACGTACACAATAATAATAAAAATCGTTTTTAATTTAACCGTATACTAAATTTCTGTTCCTCTGCTGCATAGTTCCTTGAGAAAAGGAAACAGAGGCAGTTGGATCTCTGAGTTCAAGGCAAGCCTAGTCTATTGAGCTTTAATAGGTGGTGTTAAGGACAGGCCATTCAACATTCTGCCTGTTATTATGAAAAGTAGGTGTTGTGTTTACTCAGTGTGTATGTAGTTATTTAAAAGTGGCAAAGCTATCAGGATTGTTATGATGGAGAAGTCAGGGTCCCATGTTTTTACTGTGTGCACATTTGCACCTTCAGTGTGTGCATCAACCCTGTATGTTACATGTCTGTCCTACGGGTAGGAAAGTAGAGCTCAGAGAGGTGAAGGGCTTTGACTGAATTACACACTGCTACTAAAGGGTGATAAACTGGTTTTGATCGAATTTCAGAGTTTTTAATTTGCATGTTATGGCAGTGAAAATGGTGGCATAGCCAGTGAAATGGTGAGAAGAGAGAGCGGCACATCTGCATGTGGGGTTGGTGTGAGCCGCTCCAGTGACGTGACGCTCTTCAGAATGAGGAGCAGCTAATGTAAGGGGGAAGATTACTTTGCCTGTGTGGTCACTGACAATCAAAGGAGAAACATTTGGAAGGTGTAGGTGGAAGAACGGTGGCACCATGGTGCCAGTTGATGTGCGGTGCCAGCTCTGTAGAGCCTGCTCATCCTACTTCCTGTGCTGTCTCAGTGGGGATGGTAAGGCAGCTCTTCAGCCTCCTTCCTGTCTTGAGAATGGCTGTCACTGTGGACTCCTCATTGTAAATGAAAGTGGCTTGTCGGAGGATGGGGGTAAATGTTTGTATTTTTAAACAAAGAAACAAAAGATAGCTCTGAATGCTAAAACTATCCTAAGTGGAGACTGCAGACGTAACCTGGAAAGTCATTTTATACTCTGGGCCAGTTTTTTGAGCACCTTCTGTTGATACTGCCTAGTGTTAGGTTCATCTTACACTAAAACCAGCTCTTTCTATTTTCTTTGTAGTTAGAGCTATATCTGTAGACAAATACATTTATAAAGAGAATGGGTCATATTTGTTAATCTTTGTGCGGAAGGAGTAAATTAGCATGTATGATATTTGGGTTCATGAGCGGTGGTGGCACACACCTTTAATTCCAGCAATTAGGAGGCAGAGGTAGGCGGATCTCTGAGTTAGAGACCAGCCTGGTCTACAAGAGCTAGTTCCAGGACAGCCAGAGCTGTTCCATAGAGAAACCTTGTGTCAAAAAAAAAAAAAGCCCCAAACAAAACCAAAACCAGGTTTGTTTGTTTGTTTGTTTTTTAAACTGATTATTTGGAGATCTGTGATCTTTTTGAGACTGTCAGATGTTTACACTTGGGTCAAGTTGGATGTGGCTGGAGATGAACATGGCAGTGTTTGCATTGTCGTGGTGCACTGCGCATATTCGTCTACTTTCGCAGCCACTGTAAAGAAATGAGCACAGGTGTTTGAACAGATGCTACATAGTGCAAACCAGTGGGCTGTAATCTGTAGGATGTTAATAAATAGTAAATATTTCTACTTGATAGCAAATTATGCTGACATTTATTTTAATATCTCTTTTCAACTAGGCATTTTAGAAATAGTTTTTTATAGTTGCACTCAACATGAAGGTTGATTTAATTCTCTAGATATCATTATTGGGAAGAGGCTAGAGATTGTCCATCTGACATAAAGCTGCCTTGTAGAACAGTAAATATTTTTTAAAAATCATCCTTTACAGAAAAATGAGCCTAGATAAAATAAGTCTAGACATGTTGTGTCACTTAAAATAGTAGCATTTAATATAAATTATCCTATTTGAATATTATTTTTGATAGCAGACAAACCTTAGTGTTGAACCAGTTATAGAAAAAGAAATATTCTGATATCTTTTTTTTTTTAAACAGTATATCCTGTCCCATGTGATGGAATTGCTGTATAGAGTTATAAGTAGAGCTTTAGTGCCAGCTTGTCATTGGTGCCAAAGAAATGAGAAGTGTTTATTTAGACGGTATTGCAAATTCAGCTGTAGACTAGATATAACTTGGTACCACTGAAGTTACCTTTGACTGGGAATATTTTATAGTTTTTTTTGTGATCCATGATAGGATGTTTTTCTCTTCTACTCAATAAACCTTTGATACTAGAGTAATGCTAAGGGACATACTCCTTGTCTTCGTTTTGTTTTAATTTGTCGTGCTTGTTTTTATGCCTTTTCAGGAGGGGCTCGATGCTCAGTACAGCCATATTTGTCTATGCTGCTACGTCTCCAGTGAATGGGTATTTTGGAGGAAGTCTGTATGCTCGACAAGGAGGTAACTTAGGAATTAGCACTCTTGAATCTTTAATTATTGATGGTATCCTTCTGCTGAGAAGTATTTGAAATTTAAAATGGGCAGTACAGGTTGTACAAATAGTAAAGGCCCTTGTTATATTGTGCATATCAATCACAATATATCAAACAATCACAATTTAGCAAATCTATTATGTTTACTATTTTGTTTTTATGGAACCTTTGTGTTTTATTTCCTGAAACTGTGAATAATTAATAATTTTCATTGTGAAGTTCGCACCAAAGAACATGTACAAGAGTACACCTAAATTACTGATGTTATGTTTCTTTGAGGTACTTAGCTCCCTAAATGTGCTTCTGGTGAGCCCGCCTTTATATTTATTCATCATAAAGTTACTATTTATGGGTGACTATAGAAGTTTGTTTTCTGGATACTTAATGACTATGAATAAAGCTCGCAGATGATGGTAGGATATTAGGATACTAGTGTCTCTTCCAGTATTCATCAAAGGACTCCTCATAAAGATTTATTCTGTGCCATTGTCTCAGGTGAAAGGATTTCATCTTAAATACCCTCTTTGCTCTGCTGTTACTAATCCCCAAAGATGAGGGTGATGCATGGTGGTGCTTCTTTCTGTGGTGACGTTCTGAGTCTTGAAGATTTTTTACTCTTCCTGTAATAGCATAGGGTCAGAAAGGTTCTTACACTGATAAATATGCACATTTTCACTTAGAACTGAAAGGTTTTTGAAAGACCTCAAGTATAGAGACAGTCTACTGGTTTTTTTTCCCAGCCTATCTAAACATGGTCAGCATTAGGAGATTCTGCCTTATATTGTATTATATTGTCTATAAATGTATGTGTGTGTGTGTGTATATATAGAGAGAGACAAACATATGTTTATATGTATGTGCATATATCTGTGTGTTTGTATATGTTCAGCATTCTACTAAGAGCAGAGCAGGATAGTGGAGGGCACAGTGGCACATACCTATAATCCCACTACTTTGACACAAATTCAAGATTAGTACAGAAACCTGAAAACTTTTATAGGTCGTAGGAAATCAGAGCAGAGGAGCATTTAAAATCCTCCTATATGGCCAAGTTTACCATTGCTAATTTTGTAGATTTTACTAGATATAGTGTGGTGGACAGTGTCTTTGTTTTAGACAGTTCTTTGGATGGCCTGCAGGCATATCATTATTGATTCCTATTTGATTTAGATGTTCAGACTCTAACTCTACCACCAGATATGAAGTCCGGCTATGTAGGAAGACATCCTAAGGATGCAAGGTGCTTAGTGTAACTTCCGCTGCTGGAAACCAATTAGGCTAACCCTGAGTTCCAGTCTCTACAACAGAAAACAAGTTTGTGTAAAATAGGAAATGGATTTATATCTGTATATAAGTTTGGTTTTTGTCTGATTATAAATTAAGGACAGTTTATCAGACTTCTTTATACTGTACTTGTTCTTAAATATTAATAGACTTAGGCCTAGGAATGTCAGATTTGAGAAAGTGTAATTTAAAGATTGTGTTCTGTTTGAGACTATGTGCTGATAGTTTTGTTTGAACAGTCCCTAAAAATTCAGGTTAACAAAGAGGTCAGCTCAGAGAATTGAGAATATTTCATTTGTCTCAGGTTTGCATTGTGCTGGGGCTCCAGATCTTTTCACTATCCCCAGCCAACAGTGTTCTAGATAACCCGGGTTTTGGTCAGAGTCTCCACAGAGGTGAGGAGCAGTAGGAGGCACAGCACAGAGGGCTGGTCAACTGATTGTATGTGTGGGACAGAGGGGCTAGAAGTAGGTAAGGAGTTGCATTTGTATTTGTCTGCAGCTGAGCAGATAAATGCAGTGTACAGGAAAGGACAGTGTGAGGATGGAGCTGTCTGATGATAGATCAGTAGATCAAGTCCGGGCCATGGATGGTGCATACTTTTAAATCCTAGCACTTGGGAGGCAGAGGCTGGTAGTTCTCTAAGTTTGAAGCTAGCCTGATCTACAGAGTGAGTTCCAGGACAGCCAGGAACACAGAAAAACCCTATCTTGGGAAGAAAAAGAAAACAGTGGTTTTTGACTTTAATGAGTTGTCGCCCCTTCTGTCATTGATGATTTCAATGCTGGCCATTGGGAAGGAAAGGCTCTTGAGTCTTCCTGTGGAAAAGAAATGAACTAGAAGAGAAAGTTCAGAATGGAGTTTCTTTGGAGGAATGTTAATATTTGGGATGGTGTAATTCCACCATCAAAAATGAAAAATCTCTGACAGAATTAGAACTAGAAAAACAATTAGCTTAGTATCCAAACCATCACAAATGATGTACAAAAGCTCAGCGCAGTTTTGTGGCAGAATCAAAACAAAGACATCAGTGTTATACGACAGGTCATTGCTCTTCTTCAGTTCAGCTACTTTTATAAACTTCTGCTACAAAAGAAGAGCTAGACTGATCTTTTTTAAAGTAATTGATTTGAAACAATTATTAGTATATCAGCTTTAGTAACCTTTTATTAAATGTTTAAGTAAATAATTTGGAACTACATACTACATTTTTAACATTAATGCATGTTTGTCTGTGTAGCTTAGATTTTTTATAGCTTCCCTTTTCTTTCAGGGAGGAGATGGATAAAGCAGATGTTTATTGGAGCATTCCTTATTCCAGCTATGGTGTGCGGCACTGCCTTCTTCATCAACTTCATAGCCATTTATTATCATGCCTCTAGAGCCATTCCTTTTGGAACAATGGTGAGTTGCTTGAATTTTTAGTTCAAAACAGGATGCTTATGACCATTCTGCTACAAGTCATGCTGCCTCTGTAAAGCCTCCTCCTCCTACTGAGGTTCTGAAGTTTCAGCCAGTCCCTGTCTTGGAAAGTTTTTATTAGGCTCCAGAAACTATTGATTAAATTTAAACCTAAGACCCCTACATTTTCTTGATGCTGTAAATTGAAAAGTTTTCTTTATAGCTTTTACTAGAGATAGGAGAGAACCGATGAATGAATATATTTTAGAGAAAAAGAATACCAAGAAGCATGAGTGTTTTATTAAGGTAATACGTGTTCTAATTTCCTTTTTTGTTTCCGTGATAAAACACTGAGCAAAACCAACTTGGTCCAGAGCAGGATCTGAGGTAGACGTTTAAAGCATTAAGCATGGAGGAGGGCTCTTCCTGCCTTGCTTCTGGGCTCATGCTCAGCTATCTTTTTTATACATCCCAAGACCAGCTGCCTACGTGGGCTGGGCACCCCTACTTCAACTAACAATCAAGAAAATGCCCCACAGGTGTGTTTATAGGCCATTCTGATGGTTATAGTTCTTCAGCTGAGGTTCCTTCTTCCTAAGTGTGTCAGGTGAACAACTGATGCTAATGATGAGATTATACCTCTTCTCATCTTTGACAAACATATCACTTTAAATCATAATCTCTCTTTTCTTTTTTCCCCCAAGATTTTATTACTATTATAATATAAAATGCAGTATACTTTTAAATTTCATCACTTCAGAAATCCAATGTCTCTTTTAAAACCCAGTCTCCTAATTATAGGCTCCCATAAAATCAAAACCATGTTATATACATTCCAGAGTGGGAGAACCAGGGCATAGGAACAACCAGGTTAAAGGAAAACTCCCAATATAGCAGTATAAATCAAATATTGTAGCTCAGTGTCCAGAATCTAGGACTCACAATTTCTGGGCTCCAAAGGGCTTACGTAGCTCCAAGCTAGAAAGCTCTGCCCTTCACAGCGCACATGCACGCCCACACACACACTCACACACACACACACACACACACACACACACACACACACACACACACCTTGTCTTGTGGGTTCAAGCAAGTCCATTCCACACTTGTTGATTACTTTCTTTGGTGAATGTCTCCAATGTGCTGAATAATGAGGCTTTACTAGTAGCCTTTGCTGGCAACATGGTGCTAAGCCTCAACTTCTCTCCATGACTCCTTCAGTCCTGGGGTTTCCATAGCAACGAGGTAGCACCTTTGCCAATGACCTCATTTTGGCTTTCTTCAGGGATACCCTGACACTGACTCACTGTGCCAAACTTTAGGTACTCTCCATGATCCCTTCATGCCTTTAAACCCAGTACCACATTGGAGACTCATGATGTTATAGGGCAAGTTCCGCTGTTAGCTTGATGTGCAGCCTTGGCCCACAGACCCCGTGGAAATGATTTTCCTGGAGATCATCTAGATTAGCGGTACTCAACCTGGGGGTTGAATAAACCTTTCACAGGGTTTCATCAGATCCCCTACATAGCAAATATTTACATTACAATTCATATTAGTAAAATTGAAATAACAGCATAATAATTTATGGTTGGGGTTCACCACAATATGAGGAACTGTATTAAAGGGTCACAGCATTATGAAGGTTGAAAACTATCAATCTAGATCATAGGAACTGTGTCTGAGAAGCCAGGTGCCCTACTAACTGAATAGCTTAGTTTGAAAATCAGTCTAGAGGCCATCCTGTGTGCTCTTCCTAATGTTCCTAATGCTCTTTCTGCCAGTTCATGAACATGAGTCCTTTCTCTAGAGGGCCTTCATGCTAATTCTTCCATCTTAACAAAGTTCCCACAACTCACAGCCAACCTAACTTTAGTGACTTCAAGCTTTTTTCTTTTTTCTTTTTTTTCAAGCTTCTTTCTTATCTAAAAGTAGTAAGTAAGTAAGAATTTTACCAGGGATCTGGATTTCAATCCAAATATTGCTGTTACCAGGACTAGCTTGACGTGGAATTCAAAGTAGATAGTTTTTCTTTGTACTCTAACTTCTATTCTTGTGTACCTAATTATACAAAGAACCACAAAACCTATTATTAGATTAAATTTGTTGAACAATAAGCAGCCTGAGACGTTTCATAAACATTAGTAGAAATTCATGGTAACATTGTAAAGTCTAGTGTCCTTCAAGAGAATATTTACAAGATGGAAGAGACCATTTAAGAACTTTGGAGTCAGACCATCAAGATACAATAACTGCCCCCAGAGTTGGAGTGTTATAGCAATGATACTACAGACACTGGGAGAGAATACTGGAAATTAAATTGATTTGCAGAAGGCTAAATCTTTTTCTTTGGCAAATTTGTTCAGTAATGAGTTAAGTATTAACACACAGGGATTTTGGTCCTATGAGTGTCTTGGTTTTTTTCCCATTGCTATGATAAAGTATCCTGACAAAAACAACGAAGAGAAAAGGTTTATGTGGCTTATGTTCCAGGTGACAGTCCATCAAGGAGGTAGGCGCTTCAAATTGCTCGTCTGTTATATCCAAGGTCAAAAGCAGAGAGCAGCCAACTAATGCCTGTATGCTCGTGCTAGCTCTCTTTCCCTACATTCAGCACAGTTAAGAATTCTCTACCACCAGGCGTGCTTTAATCCCAGTACTCGGGAGGCAGTGGCAGGTGGAGCTCTCTGAGTTTGAGGCCAGCCTGATCTACAAAGTGAGTTCCAGGACAGCCAGGGCTATTACACAGAGAAACCCTTTCTGGAAAAATCAAACAAACAAACAAAAAAAGAATTCTCTATCTAAGGAATTGTTTGTTTCACCTGTGGTGGATGGGTCTTCTCATCTTAAGCAGTAAAATCAAGACAGTCTACTATAGATATGCCCACAGGCCAACCTAATCTAGATAATCCCTCATTGAGACTTTATTCTCAGGTGATTTTAGATTGTCTCAAGTAGATAATTAAAAGTAACCATCATAGTTAATCACAGTACATGAGAAACAACTGAAGGGAGGAAGACTTTCTTTTTGTTGATGACTTCCGAGCCTTCCATGGTCAGCTAAACTATTTCTAGACCTGTGGTGAGGCAGAGCTTCATGGTAAAAGGTTGTCATGGAACAGGATGCTTGCTTTATGGCAGCCAGGAAGTAGAAACAGAGCAACCAGGGAGATAGCACCAAAGGACATCCCAGTGACCTGCTTCTAGTAGGCCCTGCCTCTGTTTTTTTCATCACAAGGTGTTTTGGTAATTTTTTGTTTTGTATTGATGGATGTCTTAGTAAGAGTTTCTGTTGTTGTAGAGACACCATGACCATGGCAACACTTATAAAGGAAAACATTTAATTGGGGTGACTTGCTTATAGTTTAGAGGTTCAGTCCATTACCATCACAGTGGGACATGGCAGCATGCAGGCAGATATGGTGCTGGGGAAGAAGCTGCTTCATGTTGATTTGCAGGCAACAGGAAGTAGACTGAATATCACACTGAGCGAAGCTTGAGCAAAAGAGACCTCAGAGTCTGTCCCTGCAGTGACAAGACCACACCTAATTAAAATAAAGCCACATCTAATAGCATTTGAATGGCAGATGCAGGCCTGGTCTACAAAGCAAGTTTCAGGACAGCCAGGACTGTTACACAGAAAAATCCTGTCTCAGAAAAAAAAGCAAAACAAATAAGTCCTCCTTTAATTGAATTGACTTGAATAAATAATGGTAAACAAATTCATTTTATACTCTAAAAGAAAGCCTTAAGACATGGATCAGAATTGGAACCAACGAATGGTTTCATTCTTTTTCATAAAATAACTTTCACACAAGAAGAGTAAAAGGGAGCATTCTTTGAGGAGAAGGATGAGGTTTAAACCAGATGATGTAATTGATTGTGTGGGGATTCCCAGTTCCTTCTGTCCTGTCTGCTCATTCATGTGCATGTTTTCTTGCAGAGCAGAGATACCATATGGGCAGGAGAGACATTTGTGAAACTGGACCCAAATCTTCTTTCTTAAGGGAAAAGGAAGAAAGTAGATTTCACTTTGCAGAATGGGGTGGATTTATATTGATGAGGCACAAGGTTTTAGAATTGGTTATTAATTTTTAAAGGATGGAAGCAATTATAGGAACTAGTGTGAATTCGTTTATTCAAAACAGCTAGAATACCATCATTTCCCAATTTGAGTAGGTTTTAGAAAACTAGAACACGACAGCGTAAGTAGACACGGCATCCTAGTGGACAAGATAAAGAAATGTGGTCAGAGCCATCGTGATGAGGCTCGGAGCATTGGGATGTCACAGTGCAGCAGCACATACTGCACTGGAGGAGATGTGACAGTGTCAAGTGTCAGTCTGACCACTGTGGAGTGCTGAAGGTGCTGTTTAAGGGGATCTCATCTGATGGATGTTTGAGATCTAGAGATTCTTTGTGATAGGAGCGGCATGTTTTGTAGTTCCTGGTGCTTTTATAACTATTACCTTAGTTAGTTTTCAAAGGAACTAAATAGAAATTGGGGGGATAATTAATGTTTTGTAACATTAAACTCCCAATGTGTAGTAATTGATCCAGTAGTATTTCTTCTGTTTGGGTTGTGTTGTTAGTGGTGAGGATGGGGTTTTGTTCATTGGGTTTGTTGTTTGTATTTCTTTCTCCCTTTCTGTCAAAATGAGTTTCTCCAAATTGTGTATAAACATTCATGTAGGCAAAACACCCATACCCATTAAATTTAAAAAGAAAGAATTCCAGTTGTTTTTTACCTGTGCCAGCACTTGATATAGTCGATCTTCCTAACTTTAGCCCATCTAGTCAGGGTGCAGTGGGTTCTGCCTTTCATTTCTCAGTTGACTTGTCAGTCACATGGATGGCTTTATAGGGGGAGGATTGCTTATTTCTGTATGCATCTTTAATGGATGTTGAAACCTTTTGTGCTTCTGTTTTATTTTATTCTCCCCCACCCCTCAAGACAGAGTCTCTTTACACAGCCCTGGCTCTTCTGGAACTCTCTCTGAAGACTAGACTGGCCTTGAACTCACAAAAATTCACCTACCTCTGCTTTCTGAGTGCTGGGATTAAAGGTGTGAACCACCACACCCAGCTGTGTCTGTGTGTGTGTGTGTGTGTGTGTGTGTGTGTGTGTGTGTGTGCGCGCAGGAGTGTGCCTATGGTGGGGAGAGGGGCATGCATGTGCCAAGGTGCAGGTGAAACTCAGAGGACAGCATGTAGGAAGAAGTCTGTTGTCTCCGTCACCATGTGGGTTCCAGGGATTAAATGCAGGTCATCCCTTTTTTCCCTTTTCCAGTTTGTCCTTAAAACTGTCCTATTTAGGGAGTCTTTTGCCAAACTAAACAGCAGTGAGCTTTTCTTGGTATATCATCTTTTAGAAATCCTGTAGTTTGGTCTCTGAAACCCTGAGAAAATTTGAGATATTTTATTTGCACATAGCATCCTCTGTTGGCAGGGCTCTGCTTGCCTGCAGCGCTCCCAGAGTGTCTGCTGTGAGTTGGCAGTACCTGGATAAAGGAGCCGTTGGTTGGAATGCTCAGTAAACTAAAACCAAGTAATTTAGTCATAATAATGAAAGATAAGGGTAGACACATAAAAGCATGCCACTGACAGGAAAGGAGATCCCAACGTACTTTATTGGGGGCAGTGTGGAAGGCTAGGGATAGTGGGAGCTAAAGGTGCAGAGGGAAGAGTTCACTTTGTGTGTGATTTGCTGTGAGCATTTTTTCCTGTTTCCAGTAGTGCATTCCTTGTATCAGTTTAGCCCTCAGAACTTAACCTTTTCTCCGTGATTGCTGTGTTTGAATTTTCAGGTGTCTCTCTTAATTGTTTTTATTAGTGTTTTTGTTCTCTGAGTAACCACACACATTTTTATTTAATTTACAGGTGGCCGTTTGTTGCATCTGTTTTTTTGTCATTCTTCCTCTAAATCTTGTTGGTACAATACTTGGCCGCAATCTGTCAGGTCAGCCCAACTTCCCTTGTCGTGTCAATGCTGTGCCTCGTCCTATCCCGGAGAAAAAATGGTAAAGAGAATGCTAAAGCTTATTTCATTATTGTCACAGTGCATACGCTTTTAAGGCTGTTTTGTACGTACAACTTTAGAAACAGCTTGTGTTTATGCAAAACACTTTTAAATTTAAATTTGTTCTTTTTAATTTTCTCATTAGTCTACATTGTAAAGAATATAGTAAGCCATGCCTTTATTTTGCTTTCTGAATATTGCTGCCGTTGACATGTCAAAACTTTGATAAACACAGTAGTGTGTAGAGGTGGGTGGAAAGTAAAGCTTCAGAAGTCTTTTAGGCTGCAGATAAAATGTGACTACTGCCTCTTGTTGTAGGTTTTTTTTGTTTGTTTGGTTGTTTTTTTTTTTTTTAAGAGGGTTTATCTATGTAGCCTTGGCTATCCTGGAATTCACTCTGTAGACTAAGTACTGGGATTAAAGGCTGTGTGTCACCACTATTGTTGCTGCCTGTTTTTGTAAATAAAGTTTTATTGGAACACAGCTATACCTGGTCTTCACATACTACTTAGGGCTTCTTTTACTTTGCAGCATCAGAGTTGACAGAGCAGTAGTTACACAGAGACCATATCACCAGCAAAATCTGAAACCCTCTGAATTATAGAAAAATCTGCCAACTACTTGTTGATAATTTCTTTTTCCTATCAGATATTTTATTCTAAATATTGACCCATTTATTTTCATATTAAGTCGATCAATTGAGAAATGAATTAAGATTAAGACCAGTGGTAAATATTTGAACACAAAATAATCCAAAAATATACTAATTTGATAACTTATTTGCTAAGAAATAATAATAGGAAAAATATTAAAAGTCTTTGTTTTCCGTAATTAAACCATGATGTTTCTATAAGCAGCAGACTTTGTAGGGATAGTAAACATTGCCGTTTACACAGTAGGCTCGAATCTGAGCTGTGTCTCAGATAGCATTGTTTGGTGTTGCGTGGCATCAAGGCACACACAGGCAAGTGTTCAGGACCAAGGCTTCAGTGAAGTCCTGCAGTGTAACATGGGCAAGCACTGTCAGAAACACTGTTCAGATGTGTTTGATTTTGTTTTAATTTTGGGCCATTGAATGTTCAGAAACCTTTTATTCTTGCTGAATTGTTCACAACCCACACATTCAGTTACATGGCCCCCAGTCTAAGAGAGAGAATAATGTTCCACTTTTAGGAATTTTGTGCTTTTCTTTGTTAGATTGGTGCCTGTAAGAAACTTTGGACTGAAGAGTTTTCAGTTCACTTTTTAAACTGCTTTTCTCCTAAATCAGTATTAGATTATAGGGCCCATTAATTACTCATGTTCAGCTTCTTACTGGAGAGAGAAAGGTAAAAAGAAAAGCCTAGTCAGAAAGCACAGAAGATCTTTGAGAAGTAGGGTTAGTGAGGAGAGGTATGAACAACTCCTGCCTTGCATACCAGAGATCAGTCTTTTAGGTGCAGGGAGGCTGGTGTGGGGCTCCTTCTTTTATTGTTTTTTAATCATGTGAGAGTGAAATCTGAATGCTAGGTCTTCCTCCCTCCCTCCCTCCCGCCCGCCCGCCCGCGGTGGAGGGATGTTAGGAGTCAGTGAGGATGGGGGAAAGTCTTCCTGGATTCAAAGGAAAGGCTTTGAGAACTGCCTGTGCTTGCTGGAAGGAGAACATGAGACAGCATTCCAGATAGAGACCAGTGATTTTCACTCAGTGAATGTTGGCTAGGAGAAGGGAGGAAGTTTGCATTTTATTTCTTAGTCTTTCTTTGCCCCACTGTAAAGCAAAACTGTCAATACCTTGATTGTTGAATTTGTTGGAAAAGAGTGAGAGCCAAGAAGAAAGTGGATTAAGGTCAAGAAGGTCAGTCCTGAAAATCGTTTCAGATAGGGATCTCAACTTTTTTCTTTTCTACCTTTCCCCTCTGAATTTCTGTAAGAAACTACAGAGTTCTCAGAAGTTACTGAAAATCGGTAAACTAGGAATAAATACTTAATGTGCTTCTTACTCTGCAGTAGCAACCATTTGTGTTCCTCAGATCCTTCCCTCAGGCTTTAATGCTGGAGAGAATATTGACTCCAAACGATGACTAATTGAAATCTCACTCACATTTTTATGCCTCTTCGGATTTTGGTTTTTCTTTTTATTGGTTTGTCTTTATCCACTGGGATAATTGTTAAAGTATTAAACATCACCTTTTTATATTGGGATTTATATATATTATGAAACCACACTAACAGTACACTATTAATTCTAATATTTTCCAGGTTTATGGAGCCTGCAGTTATTGTTTGCCTGGGAGGAATTTTACCTTTTGGTTCAATCTTTATTGAAATGTAAGTTTTGGCAATGTTTTCATGTTTGAAGGATTTAGTTATAACAGAATGTATGGATTAGATCATGCTAGATTGGTGTGGAATCAGCAGACAAAGCGGTCTCTCTGGAGTCAGTTTTGCACTACTTTAATGAAGTACTGAGGTTGAGAACTTTTTAATGAACAATTTTATTTAACTTACAGAGTTAGAGATTCTAAATAGCAGTATATTATGAAGGGAAGTCAAGGCAGGAACCTGAATGTAAGAACTGATGCAGAGACCATAGAGAAAACCTGCTTCCTGGCTTGCTTGCATGACTTGCTCAGCCTGCTCTCCTGTATAACCAAACACCACCTGCCCAGGTGGCACTGCCTGCAGTGGTCTGGGCTTCTCAAACCAACCATTCATTACACAGGAAAATGCTCCACTGACTTGTCTGCAAGCCAGTATGATGGAGGTATTTACTCAGTTGAGGTTCCTCTCCCCAGAGTATTCTAGCTGTGTCAAGTTGACAGCAAGCATAACCAGCACAACTCATACGTATAACTATATAAATAGGTAGTTGTCTTTTGTTGCCTGTCAGCTGTGAGTATACTGTAATCATTGGTGGGTACCTAGAAGGAGACTGGAGTGGGTCACTCTGACTTGTTTAATAAAGCCAGTTAAGGAACTCTGTACCTACAGCTGATAATCCTCACTCTGACTTGACCGCTTACTGCTGGTTCTAGAGGTCATACTTTTCCCTGCTTCCCTTTGCCTCTCTTCCACTAGACTTCTCTGCTCTTTCAGGTCATGCTTGTTTTGGTCTTCTCACACCTGTCCTCCTAGCATGGCATTTTTAACCTGTCTTGGTTTATTTTATTTATATGTTTTAACCTTTTAGTCTTAACCTGTCTTGGTTTATTTTATTTATATGTTTTAACCTTTTAGTCTCCTTATGTCACTTTTCTTTTGCTAAGGATTTTGAATCTCAGTGCAATGATATGCTACTGCCTTCACGATGTGACCAGCTGGGTGTTCATAGAATGAACCAATCCTGTTCGCTCTCTTAGCTTCTACCCTTTTGTTGAAGTTCTAGCCATGCTGAACATTTTGAGGGCTTTTTCTTTTGTTTTTTAGATTTATGCGTATGAATTTTTGCCTACATTCATTATGTGTTTACCATGTGCATGCCTAGTGCCTTTGGAGGCCAGAAGAGGGTGTCAGAGTTTTGAGGTTGGGAGCGACCATGTAGGTGCTGGAAATCGAAGTCAGGTCCTCTGCAAGAGCAGCTGGTGCTTTTAAATGCTGAACAGTCTCTGGTCCCAGAGTTTTTTGTTTGTGTGTTTAACTTACTGGATTTCTTTACCTAGAACCAGTCTTCTGCTCCTGATGTTTTCTGTCACAAGTCTTTCTCTTGCTCCCCACCCCACCCATGTCCTCGTCCTGTTTTCACTCCTTTTCCAATTCCTCACCCAGTTGTACCAGAGGACTCCCTCCTCTCATTTGCTTGGTATGGTGTACAGCTGCGAGATCAGGGTTGTCTTAGAGCCAGCCGTCTCCTAGAGCGCAGTGATGTTTCCTGACTGTGCTGATCTTCACTGCGCTTTCTGAGATTTAAGATAATTGCATCATTTCTTCCTTTCCATCTTCCCTCCAAACTTCTCTATGTCACCCCATAATATGCGACAAGGGATCCGTAAATAGCTGTTGAAACGTGTGGGCATGGGATGGAATAAGTGGATTACAAAACAGGGATTTTGAAAAGAGAAGTAAAAGACCCTGTTCTGAGTTAAGGATGATTTGAGTAATGAATGGCTTTCAAGAGTGTTTTTGTTTTTGATTTTATTTTTTAATGAAAAAATATTCCCACTCTTTCTCTCGCTGTCCTGAAGACAGTGTCAATCTGCTTTAGACTTTGGCTTCCTGTTTTGTCGTCTTCTCTAATTCTGTATACTCTTAATTGTATCACTTATTTTTCTTTTAACAGAATGTTTTCTAAAACATGAAAACTATTACTTAAGTAATGTTTCCTCTTAAAAAGTGGAAGAATGAAGAAAATGACGATTTTATGAATGTAGATTGCAGCTGTTCTCGTTTTCGATGTTTTAACTTGTTTAAGCTTCTGATTTAGTCATTTTGCTCGGAGGTAAATGCCTCCAGAATAATTTGTTCTTTAGAAACATCACAAAAAATATTTTGAGAATTTTAATAAATGAGAGTTAAGAGAACCTGTTGGAAAAGAGTAGAAAGGATGCTAGCAAGTGTTAAGGGGACTGACAGAGTAACCTCAAGGCCGCCCTCGTTGTCCCTTCTCAGGTACTTCATCTTCACTTCTTTCTGGGCATATAAGATCTACTATGTTTATGGCTTCATGATGCTGGTGCTTCTCATCCTATGCATTGTGACCGTCTGTGTGACCATCGTGTGCACATATTTCCTGCTGAACGCAGAGGACTATAGGTGGTAAGTGCTCTGGCTGTTCTAGAACTTACTATACAGGCTAGGTTGTCCTCAACTTAGAGATATCCACCCGCCTCTGCCTCACAAGTACTGGGATTAAAGTTACGCGCCACCACACCCAGAGAGGATCCTAATATCCTAAGTTTACCTTTGAAGCCTGTTAAGCTGAGGAAAGGATTTAACAGAAATTGTTCTGTTTAAGATAATAGGATCTGGGAATGGCGGTACACACTTGTAACCCTGTCACTGGGGAGACGCTTGGCTATAGATTGATACTCTAACTCAAAAAATAAAATGAATGAATAGGAAAGATAGTAGAATTGTAAATATGACGAAAGTTTTATAAGAAAATGGTATCAGTCCAAATTTTTTAGTCCTATTTGAAATATTTCTGCAAAGTGCTTGATGCTGAGTTTGTGGGGTCTGAAAGGGGAAGTGGTTTGTCTGAAGTCATTCACAGATATGACCAGATGCTGGAGTTTCTAGTTCCCAGGCTTTCTGTCAATAATAGTTAAGCATTAGGTACAATAATAGTTAAGCATGTTTTTAAGTACACTAGAATTTTAAAGGTTTTTTTTTTAATTCTTTGCCTTAAAATTTGAATGCCATTCATTTCAAAGGCATAATCTTTTTTTATTTTGTTGTTCCAGGCAATGGACAAGTTTTCTCTCCGCCGCATCAACTGCTATCTATGTTTACATGTATTCCTTTTACTACTATTTTTTCAAAACAAAGTAAGTGGAGGTTTTCTCTCATGGGTCACCTAGGAAACTGCACTTGCCCTTTAAATAATGAAGTATAAAGCCTCAGGTTGGAAGTAAATGCATGTGTTTAATATTATTTTATTGTATTGCAGGATGTATGGCTTATTTCAAACATCATTTTACTTTGGATATATGGCAGTATTTAGCACAGCCTTGGGGATAATGTGTGGTAAGTTTTTAAATTCTTGGAACATGACAAGAAAAGTTTTGAGCACCTGAGACTCAGGAAAACACTGACTTAGAAATTAAGAAATTCTGGGCTGACAAACCTGCATCTGAGCCCTGGACGCAGAAAGCTGGGTCAGAGAACTGGCACCACAGTTGTTCTCTGGCCTCCATTCATGCCTTGCCCAGTAATAATCAAATAGAAGTTAAGGCATTCTGTTCTGCTGCTCTATCAGGAACACCAAATGAATCCAGAAGTTTGCCTTCAGTCTTTTTCACTCTGTCTTAAAATCTGATCTATTGCTTGATTAAGTTCTGCTTTTGTAGCTGTTCTAATGATACCACAGAGCACAGAATTACTATGGTTAGTTTCTCATTCACGTTGGGAATTGTCTTGTTTTGATACTGTCTTTCAGTGTTGCTTAGCCTAGTCCTGGCTTAAACTTCTAGACTCAAGTGATCCTCCTGCCTCAACCTCTTGAGTAGCTGGGGTTACCAGTGTGTATGGTATCACATGCAGTTGAGAATTGGCATTTTAAAGCATGTTCATTTTGGAAGGATTATATGTCGGCAGGTGTAAGGTGGTGCCTGAATGATTTCTGCCTAGATGTTTTTTGAGATGTTGCTGAAGATACCCGTGTTGGAAGGCAGCCCAGGTTACTGGCAATGAGTGCAGCATATCTGTTTAGTTTTTCACAGTGGATTTGGCTGATTGTATCCCTGAGGTGTTTTGCCGTACACCTCTCCACTCCAAGCCTTTTGTAAAATAGTAGTTCAAGCAACAATAACCTGTTGTACTCGGTGCTTATCCAAGAATACTTCAACAGGTGGTTGTAGGTTTTTATTGGGAGATATGTGATGTGTGTGTGAAGTTAAAAGCCTTTGATAATTATTGCCTACTTAAAGTAATTCATTAGTTGTTATAATCTTGTAACGCTTACTCCTGATTATTAGCAGAGATTTGTTTATAAAAAGAGTCTTCTTTACCTCATCTGTTTTGTTATCTTGAGATAGATCAATTTGGTGATCATGGTTGGGGGTGTAGCTCAGAGTGCTGTTCTAACACTTAAAAACCTTTGGGTTCAATCTCTAGTACTGTTAGAAAAGTGACGTGTGTGTGTGTGTGTGTGTGTGTGTGTGTGTGTGTGTGTACTATTAACACATAGGAGATGTAATTTAAAAGTTTTAAGGAATAAATCCAGTGAAGAATGGTCATTGACTAGCTATTCTAAAAGACACCGAGGTTTGTTTTTGTTTGTTTGATTTGTTTTTTTCTTTTAAAAAAGTCTCAGTTATTTGTCTAAGGAGACTATTTGGTTTACATTCAGTTTATTCAGCAGATAATGATTGGGTAACTTTCTTGTGCTAGGTGCTCTTAGACACAGAGGGTAAATATTTCATTAACAGCACGCTCTACTTTCTGAAATTTTGAGCCCCACTTTGAGGTTTATTGTTTGAAACTTCCGACCCACTTACCTATCTCTTGGTCCAATCTCCTGCCAACCTTTACAGCTTTTATAACTTAAATAGGAAAAGGAGGCACCAGAAAGGATCTTTTTCTAGAGTTGCAACACCACTGGGTCATGCTTCTCTGAATTCCCAGAAGCCTCCCTCATTACGTCTTATGGCTCTGTAAGTTTTTGGAAACATCTGGATATTGCCATGAATGTTCATTCACACTTCTGATACTAGCACCCAGGAGGCTGAGGCAGAAGATTCCAGAATTCAAGGAAAGCCTGGGCTATATAGCAAGATTGTGTCTGAAAAAAACAAAGTATTGCTTTAATGGGCTGAACTTGTCATTATCAAGTCGGTCTTTCTTTCATGAGTTATATTTTAATTCCACAGTTACTGACAATACAAGTAATAATTGTGATTTGATTCTAAATAATAGGTTAGGGTTTGGCTATAACAGATGCTTTGCAAAGCAAATGATAGCATTTAAGAGATTTGGGGAGAATACTAATATAAAGACATTATCCTAAAAAAGGTATGAAACTCTCTAGAACAGAGAACATTTAATATTTGTAAATGGCAGACCCTGATCTCACTGTATTTGTTTCAGAATACATTATTTTATTTTTGCAGGAGCAATCGGTTACATGGGAACAAGTGCCTTTGTTCGAAAAATCTATACTAATGTGAAAATTGACTAGACACCTGAGACACCTGGAGCTTCGGATCAGTTTCTCTTTCATGAGGGTGGAACTTGCACAGAAAAGAAAAATAAGCGCAAGAAGAGATTTGGGCTTAACACTGGGTACTTGTGGGTCTCTTTCATGGATGGCTTAAAGTAACATCTATTTCCATTGATCCTAGGTTCTTACTGACTGCTTTCTCCAACTGTTCACAGCAAATGCTTGGATTTTATGCAGTAGGCATTACTACAGTACATGGCTAATCTTCCCTAAACTAGCTCATTAAAGATGGAATAGACCAGCTCTCTTCAGTGAAGAGGACAAATAGTTTATTTAAAACATTTGTTTCAACAAAAGAACTGAGGGAAACTTGGATGCTAAGATTCCATGAGTAGAAATCTTCTTGGCACTTGGTGTTTCTATGTTATTGAAAAATGATGTTCCAGAAAGATTATTTTTTCTCTTATTTTTACTGCCATTGTTGATCTATTGTGGGACATTTTTATATATTGAACCTGGGTTGTTTTTGACCTGTTTTTGGTCGTCCCTCCATTCAACTGCATCTTTTTTTTTTAAAGCAAAATTAAAAACTATTAAATTCTGCATGGGATTTATCTTCTGTCATCTTAATCTTAGTTGGATCAACCTCATTTATTTATCTTAAAATTAACCAGTTATAATATCTCAATTCCATCCAAAGAAAATACAGTATGAAAATAGAGGTGTACTCACTATAAAGCAATTTACTGTACAGTTAGCAAGCAAAGTGTTAAATGAAGAAGATACTTGTTTTATTAAACATCTGGAGATTTAGATAAATTACATTTTAACTGAATGTCTAAAGTGATTATCTTTCCCTCCCTCCCCCAAGTTAGTCTTACATCTTTTTTTGGGTTTCAATGAAGGCTTTACATAAGAAATTATTTAAAAAAATAAGGGTGGGTCAATAAGTGTATATAACAGTAATAACGCCTTGTAGGTGTAGGTTTCTGGATGCATTTGGATGTACAGATTGACTGGAGGACTTTTGGGGTGATTGGTGTAGAAATGTGTGGGTTTGGGTGGCTTTTTACATCTTGCCTACCATTGCATGAAACGTTGGGGTTTCTTCAAAATGTGTGTGTCACACTTCTTTTGGGAGGGGTTGTCTTCTTCTTTTATGAAACTTCTCCTTGAGCTAAATTTGTAATTTAGAAACATTTAATTTTGTTAATCCTGTCTGGGACATTTAAGTAACATCTAAAGCATTATTGCTTTAGAATGTTCAAATAAAATTTCCTGACCAAATGGTTTTGTGACAATAGATGTGTTTATAATTTGAAGGTATATGCTCAAAAGGCAGTACACTACGAAGCATACTTTTCAAATGCAGAGGACCCACACTTTACAATCCCAAACACAGAGCCAGGTGTGCTAGTTTATCTCTATAATCCCAGCACCAGGAAGCTAAGGCAGGTTGCAATGAATTTGAGAACTGGGCTACAGAGTGAGTTATAAGCCACTCTGTGAGTTGTGTGCTACTCTGTAAGACCGTTCCAAATAAGTAAATAATAAAAAGAACAAAGTTCAGAAACCTGACAATGGATACTTACAAAGTGAGTGATAAAACTCTATATGAAATTGTGACGTACAAATAGAAACATTCATTGGATTGCTGCATCATGTAGAATAGAAGGGAATATAAGTGGCTAAGCTAAGAACGTTAGCTCATTCAGTGGGTAAACAGATGAAGGCTACAGAAATCTCAAATTATTATAATTTGCACATATATTTCTGAATCTGACCATATTGCAGAGTCTTCCTAGAACCATTGAGTTTCTAATTCAGTACTGTGCTCTCCAGATACCCCCCCAAACTATACTGTATATCGGTGTTTTTCGAAAGACTCAAATCATCTGCTTTAAACTTGAATGTAAAAGTCACGCACTCACAGTTACATTAGATGCTTTTAGAAATCAGTGGGCTCCGTGTCTTCACCTGAGGCGTCTGACATCTTGAGGGTATTTGGACTCTTGACCTTAGTGAGCTGTAAGCCATGTGAGTAGAGCTGTGGTCAGTCATCTTCAGGTCAGAATCTCAGCTGCAATGTCACAACTAATTGTCAGCATCTTCTCTTTCTCACCTGCCCTGAGGACCTTAAACTGAAAGGCACTGTTTATTTATATCATGTAACTTTTAATACAAGAACACTTAGTCCACAGGTTTGGGTGTAGCTCAGTTAGAGTGCTTGCCTCGCTTACACAAAGCCCTGGTTTGACCCCCACAATGTATAAGCCGGGTGTGATGGGACATACGTGCAGTCACAGCATTCAGCAGGCAGAGTTACCCTCAGCTACAGAGTGAGTTCAGCACTACCTTGTGCTGCTGACATTCTGTCTCTAAAAATGAAACAACCCTTCATCTGTCTAATGAAGTATATATAAACTAGATAGCAAATTTTTGTCCTAATAAAATTTTTGTTTCTCATAATCTTACAGGTAAGGTTTTCAGAGAACATGCTATTTCAGGTGCACCTGTTTTTTTCTGCTAGGTTGAGCTCTGGAGTTCTTGGAAGTCTACAATGAAAAATAAATTTCCAAATAGATTAACAATAAAATGAATAAAAATTACTTTGAAAGATCCTTTTTAAAAAGACTTGTATTGGTTGGTTTATAACATCACAGAGGGGCGATGTAAATGTATACCTTGAAAAAGATATAGGTCATAGGTGTCTCCCTAGACCTCGGTTAGTAGACTCATTCAAACAGTGTCTGAGTTCATTGGAAAGTGGGGCTTTTGTACTCCATTAATACTGTATATTTAATTTACTAACATTTGCTTAGTTAGTCAGCTGATAATTTGAATACTATCAAAAACTAAGAATATACTTTGTATTTTTAAGCATGATTCCTGAAAATTAACTATACTGGTCTCCAAGTACAAGAGTAGGTTTTGAAAAAGTGGAACTGACCTGGTTGGAGGGACCTCAAATGTGCTAGTGTATTGTATAGGTTGGCATACTGCATTGATTTGCAGAGAAACCCATGCCCTTAGAATCATTGTCTTGGGGTGTCTGGACCTCATGGCTGGAATGCTCGGATGTTTCCCACTGGTGGTGGCTGGCCCTTTTTCCAAAGGTGGTTGTTACAAATTCCAGTTCTTCCAAAAGCCACTTGATTTAAGGGTTTATCCACAAATTGTGCCCATTTTGATATAGCATTTGTTTCCTAAATGTTTACTAATCACTTTATGCCAAATGTCTTGCAGATGATATTTTTAAATTTCCTGAATTTTTACAAATGTAAAAAGGGAAAAGTGTATTAGTGTAATTTGTTCAGGAATGGCCATGGTACCGAAGGGCTTCTAGGAGATCTAGGGGCAAAAGCCTTACGTAGAAACCTGTGCACTACAGTTCCATCTGGGTTCTAAGTTCAGATTTCAGCGCTTCTTAGTAACTTCATTCTGTTGATTGGAACATGCATTAGGAGTAGTGATTTACAGGAGCACAGATGTTTGTGTTTCTATCATGTAAAATTCTGTAATTAAGGGATATTTTAGCAGTCAAGGCGTTAAAGAGATCAGAGGAGGGGAAATGTAGGAGGATTGTCTGAAAGTGTATTTAGGACTAGACTAGTTCTGCAGAGAGGGTAGAACAGGGGGGTGGCACACACCTGCAGGCCCTGTGTATGACTGTGTCTGAAGGTGACCTGAACGTTCCTACTGGAGCCGTGTGTGTGCAGTGTACGAAGTAAAAAGTTACTTCACGGTCGCTGTAAAATAGTGAAGTTCTGGAGGACTGGGCAAGGCACAGTTTGTACTTGCCCTCGCCTTGTCAGTTTAGGCTGTCTACATGTTGTAAGTGCCGTAAGTAAGAGCTAATGCGAGGAGGAAAAGGGTTGCCTGAAGGACAGCAGAGTTTTCTATAAAAGCATCTTTGGGCTTCTCCTCTGTGTTCACTTTGAACCTTCGAATCCCCACAGAGCACAACAGTCAGCAGGAGGGAAGACATGGTGATTGCCCATGTCACTTACATTTTGTATTCATTCTGGGTTTGTGTAGGCCGTATTCTAACTGGCTTTTTAGTAATAGAAATCGGTATATAATGTATCAGATACAATTGAGGTTCTAATCTAGTCTGTTAATTTACCTGAAGTTGGATTTTTTTAAAGTAATAAAAAATTAAATGTACTTTCCTTGGATGCTTGCTTTCTTTCCATTCTGAAACAGGTGGACCAAAGTGTGAAGGATATGATAACTTGTCGTTTCCAGCCTGCCTGCCAAGAGAGAGTCATAGAATTCACTCCACAGTTAGGTAACTCAGTTCAGAAGTTGTCTGTGGTCAGATAATGAATGAGTTCATGTTGACGCCCCATACACTTTGTGCAACAACATGGGCATTCTAAAACAATGCAGACAGTTGGAGAACATGGAAGTAGTCAGCAGGCCAGAAAGTTGAGGTCTAACATCCACACCTGCCCCCACTTGTGTTTTCAAAACAAAACATTGTACTGGAAAGTGGAAGGAATGGTATAGTGAACAAGATTTCTTTTAAAAACTGTTTTTTATCTTTTTACCATTCTTGGTTGGTAAGCTTTGACCCACTCTCAGCACCCTTCTCCCTTATGCCCGTCAGTCCTGTGATTGACAAGGCCCTGGCTTTGTCTAGAATGAGTTGCTTTTTCCAGGAAAATTTACACGAGTCCCCTTGGTATGTAGGACACTGAGGCAGCTAAAGGGGCTCTCTGGGTCTAGAAGTTGCAGAATTGGTACCTGGTTATCTTCATTGTTGTCATTATAAAATGAAGATGTCACCTCTCCAGCCTGCAGAGCAGCAACATATATAAGTGGAGGGGACTGATGGCTCTGCTGTGGTAAAGTCTGGTTAATTTCTCCAGTCCTCTTTGTGATTTTTGGCTTCCTCACCACTTCTAACTGGTTTTAAGACCCTTATCCGCCTCTTTGGTTCTTAAAGCAGTTCCCTTGCTCAACACCTATACATGGGAATTCCTGTTAGCCGTATAGTTTGGTTAGTGCAGATTTGACTGACTTCTGATATTTTCTTGCCTGAACTCTTTGTCTGGTTGGAAAACCAGGTATAGATTCTACACCACAGAAGGAAGCCTGTTGTTACATACCCTACTTCTTGACCTCGGAGTAAAGTGAACTCCTCAGCGTAATTTATAACGAACAGGCCTATATTCAGTCAAATGGGTCTATAAATTAAATATTTGTTTTAAATGATTTTCATTTTCACAGTTTGCTAAGTGTGAATAGGGCTTTCAAGTTTAAGAAAAAGACTTGCAGGAACATTTTAACTGGCTGGTTTTTGTTAACTTACAATGGATCAGTCTAAGTCATCACTACAGGGCTAACCATGAGGTTTCAGAGAGAGGAGAACCTACAGAGATGCAGGTGATTCAGGTTGGGGTTAGTTTAGTTAGGTGATGTGGGATTTCCCTCTGTATGCTGTGAATATGTTTTATTACCATTGGTTAATAAAGAAGCTGCTTTGGCCCATGGCAGGGTAGATTATAGGTAGGCGAGAAAGCTAAACTGAATGCAAGGAGAAAGAAGGCAGAGTCAGGGAGATGCCATGTAGCCACTGCTGGGAATAGACATGCCAGAACCTTACCAGTAAGCCACAGCCTCATGACAATATACAGATTAATAGAAATGGGTTAATATAAGATTAAGAGCTGGCTAGGAATATGCTTGAGCCATTGACCAGTGTTGTAATTAATATAGTTTTTGTGTGATTGATTATTCAGGTCTGGGTGGCAAAGAAGCAAAAACACAGTCTCCAATTACATTCGGTCAATTGAAATTAGCTTCAGTGGGAAGTTCTGAAAGGTTTAAGCACCTTAGATGTGACGGTAATATATGCTGGCACAAGGGTGCAGGTTTGTTCATCCAAGTGTTCCAAGAAAAAACATGGAATTAGGAAGAGGGAAGACCCTGTTAGGGTGATTGTAGATGTTGAGGACAACAGGAGTAGAACTTGGGAGGTGGTAAGAATTCAGGCTATATGATGGCTGTAGAAAGGTTTGAAGGTGGTAGCCTAGGGTGCCACCTTGAATAAAGTAGTTTTAAAGATCATGACAATTGTTAAGAGTCATTTAGCTTCAAAGAACTCAGTACATCACCCCAATGATGTAAAGGAAGGGATGAGCCAGAAGAGTACCTGTGTTCTGAGGTTCACTGCCTGTGCTGAAGGTAAAGATGGGAATGAGGAAAGGAGGCTAGAATTAGATCTGAAGGGGTGCGAGCAGCTGTAAAATAATTTGATGCACTTGGGCAAAGGTGTGTAGATGTGACAAGCTGGGCAGCATATGAGGAAAAGACTACTTAGAGGCTTTCCTCTGGACCACAGGTACCGAAGAGGTGACGTAAGCATGGAACGTAGAACCGAGTTGAACAGTTCTAGGTCATAACACCTGTTCTAAATTGACCTCCACTTTCCCCATGAGATTTAGATTTTTATTTGTGTGTACAGGTGTTGTGCCTGCATGTATGCCTGCACACCACTTGAGTGTGCCTGGTGCCCAAAGAGGCTGAAAGAGACTGGAATTACAGATGACAGTGAGCCACCACATGGGGACTGGACATTAAATCAAAGTCCTCTGGAAGACCAGCTAGTGCTCTCAACTGATGAACCATCTCTCCAACCCTGGATTTAGATTTTTAAATATGCTTTTAAGTTTATTTGAGCAGAGCAAGATGGTACAAGGCCTATCCATCACTGACACAGGAGGATTACAAGTTTGAGGCCGCCTTGGGCTAAATAGCAATAGTCTGTCTCAAAAGAAAAGAGGAAATTGAGTGTGATGATGCATGTCTTTTCTTTAATCCCAGCGCTTGGGAGGCAGAGGCAGAGAGATCTCTGTGCATTTGAGGCCAGCCCAGTTTATATAGTGAGTTTCTGGGCAGCCAGAGCTACATAGAGAAACCCTGCCTCAAAGGAAGAAAAAATAATTCAAATTAACTTGCTATGAAGTAAACTAACGTGTGTAATTAAGAGCTGTAGAGTGATGAGAAACGTGGAACATTCCTCTTCAGTCACTCCCATCTGACCGTACAATGCTGACAAACCTACTGGTAGCCAAAGAAGCATCCAAACAAGCGTGACACAAAGCTGTGCAGCTTGCTTATCCAGGATCACAGGTCTTCAAAATATTTGGCTAAAGGGTATTTATTGATGAAGAGACTGGCAGCTAACCCACCAGGTGGCGATTAAAGGCAGTAAAAGCTCCAACTTGTGTGCTTGCCAAAGACCAGCCTCTAATGTCTGTTTTCCAGAATTCTCTCTTAATGAGGAAGCCAACTGGCTGTTTTCATAGGGCCATCTGGAAACCTGGAAGTGTCACAGAAGTTTGTTAGCCCTTTAGATGTCGACTTTGTCCACTTGTCTGCTGACAGGTGGCGACCTTCACTGGGGTGCATACAGCAAACCATGGCGTTGGGTTTGACTCCTTCCTGCAGTCAGGCAGAAATGCCATTCAGCCTCATACACCTATGGTCTGTTTTAGTGACCACTTGGCCTTTCTTGCCATTTGGTGCCAGCTCTTCCCCTCAAGTCCCCCGCTCTAACCTGCCAGTTCCTAGTCTTTCTTAACCTGGCTGTAACTTTTGTGATCTCATTTGATGACAGCTTTAGGTAGTGTCAACCCTGTGTTTCTTTGTTGAGAACCAGGACAAAATAAAATACTCGATGTAGCATCCTTCGGGTTGCTAACTGCTACCTTTCCTGGCTTGAATTGTTACTCTACTTAATGGATGCGACAGCAGATCATAATGGGAGTCTGGTGTAAAGCCCAGGTTTGGACCTCTTAACTGCTATGTCATTTAGCAGCTATGAAGCCATGTGCTAACAAACCCCCCAAAGAAACTCAGTCTATCTCCTTGCAGTTAAGATATACATACATACATACACACACATACATACATATAAATCTGTGTACGATGCACTTACAAATCTATACGGCACATTGATGTGCTATGCTGCTCAATTAGGGCAATTTACTTGTATAAAAGGATCTTTGAAAATCCTTGCAGTAATAGTGGATGTCAACGTGGATCAGTTCTGACAGTTTTTACACTGAAGGTACATCACAGAAGTGCGTTTCAAATAGCGTCTGATTATCCCCCTAAATAGTTTGGGCTCGTGTTTTTTACTGACAGAAAAATAACCAGATTTAAAGAATCCCTCATTTTTTATTTTATCAGACTAATGGCAAGGCTTGCTTGGTATGTCTGTAACTTTAAATAACAGGGCTGTTCGTTTGTGGGTCTTTGACTACCAAAAGCACCCGGCACTGGGGCTGTTTTACTGAAGGATCATCCAGAGGCAAGTCGGCCCTCTTACACTACCTTCCGTATGTCACCGGCCACAACTTTGGGTTTGGTGGGTACTGCAGCATGCACCTGTGCAGGCGGGACCGAGGCTGTTGAGAGAGTAGAGAGAATCTTACTGCGCCCTGCAGAGAAGCCAATGTCCAAAAGCCCGCAGTTGGCAGCGAGGTGGACTGGACAGCTCACACTAGGTTGCTGGTTTCCCTGTGTCCCGTCATGCGCGTCTCCAGGAGTTGTGAAATTAATTTGTTGAATAAGGTAAGACATGAACCCAGCCTCGGTCTTGGAGCAGTACTGTGCTGTGTCAGTACAAGGGTGCATTCGACCAGGTGGGTGCGTCCCAGGGGCTCCAGCACTTGCCTGTCCATCGGCATCTTCGCTTTGCTTGGGTTCCTCCGAAGTTACGGAGGTGCAGGGGAGAGGAGGAGCCTCGCCTAGAGCGCCTAAGTGATTGGCTATCCGGGGCCCTTGGAGAGGGCGTGTGGTCCAGCCATGGTAGAGAGGGGCGGAGCGGCCACTGTTCCTACTACCGCCGCCACCAACACAGTCGCAGCCACCGCAGCCTCGGCCACTGGGCAAGTCGTGTTGAGCAGCGGTTTTCTAGGTCGGGAACGCCTTTACTGATCTTGCTCTGTACCCCACCGGTGCCTGGCAGCCAAGACCCTGTGCTTGGTGTTTCGCTGGATCTGAGCTTTTAGTGCACGTTAAGTCCCTCGGGTCTCACAGACCCCTACCACTATGCCCCAGGAAGCTGCACTTGGCACCCTGGTGCTATTGCTGCTGCTCCCCTGCGGTACTGGGGCGCTTGGGGTCAACTCGGATGTTGCCTTGGACTCCTGGGCTTTGGAAGGCGAGGAGGGCACGGAGCAACAGCTGCATTACCACGACCCCTGCAAAGCCGGTAGGTACCACTGCTGTCTGCCAGAAGTTTTTCTTTGAAATGCAAATGAGCGGTGGGCAAGGAGGACCACGCTGCTCCTGGGAGATGCCCGAGGTTCCCCGGGGTTCCCGGGAGAGGGAGGACAATGTCCACCGGGA
Source organism: Alexandromys fortis (assembly GCF_014885135.2). Taxonomy (NCBI): domain Eukaryota; kingdom Metazoa; phylum Chordata; class Mammalia; order Rodentia; family Cricetidae; genus Alexandromys; species Alexandromys fortis. The sequence continues at coordinate 18,511,440 of NW_026067893.1, forward strand.
ACCTGGTCCAGGTTAGCAGGACACATCGAGTGGCTGCTGCAGGAATGGTCCCAGAGCGAAAGGCTGTGTGGGGAAAGGTGGGTTCTGGTTGCCTGTCAGCCACTCGGCACCCGCTACCTCCGGACACCGCAGGAGTCGAGCCTGGCTAGGCATTGCGCTCCCAGCTCTGCCGGAGTAGCTGGTTTCATTGGTGTTCACAGCAGTTGGAAGTGTCCCGCGAAGTTTCCCAAGGTCTGTAGTTACTCTTGGGAAGAGATTAAAAGACAGACAGAAAAACTTCACGGGAGGCAGAAGGAAGAGTTGCCTAGGGAGACCGCTCACGACTTAAATTGCTCCTCCATCCTTTCCCGCAGTCCCCTCAACACCCAACTGAGATGGAAGTCAGCAGGTGCTCTTAATTCCACCAGGAAGCTGCGCCCTAGAACAGCACCCGGGCACACCGGCCTTGTTAGCCAAACCCGCCCCAGCTCTACAGTTCCAGCTACCAACCCTCTTGGGTCATCGGGGACGTGTGGCGAAGGGTAGAGGGGAGTGACGAAGCACCCTAGAAAAGGTTCCTTAAGTGTCCCTCCGGGGAAGGATCCAGGCTCATTCAAAGTCAGGAGCTGGACGGTGCAGTTCCCAGAGCCGGGTGGTGCTGGATTTAGATTACCTTGAGGCTGCTCTGGGACGGTGGCCAGGAGCCGGGAGTAGTGTTTTCCCCGGCCACTGCCCCACCTTTTTCACTTCCCAGTGAGCAAAGATAAAGGATAGGAGGCAAGAGGAACCCTGAGGATACTCAGGGGACCAGAGTGCTTCCTGTGGGTACAGTGAACCCCCCCCCCCAGGTCTAGGGCAGTCCCCCATTCCCTCTCATCATGGAGCCCTCTGCCAGCCTCGGTTTTCTCGTCTCTAAATCGGAAGATAAATAGGAGGCTTGTGGGAATTTTTTGCCAGTTGAACGAATGGGGTTGTTGTCCTTATTTTTATTGTTACTGTGGTAGCTCTAGTGTGTAGGCTGGAGTAGCTTCACACGCCTGTCGTGTGGGGAAGATGAGGTTCCTACGAGAGCCTCAGAAGTTCAAGAGACCAGAGGATCCTATGCAGGCTGAAGGTCAAACTGGGTGTGGGGGACCCGGTCTTACCACCGAGAAGACCCCTGAAGGATATCTTCCTATTGCCTACAGATAAAGCTTCAGTTGGGAAGTAGTCAGAAAGGGTGGTTTCCAGGTTAAGTGAAGGCTCACCACCATGGCCTGGCTGTGACATTCAGCTCTTTGTGGGCCCATGCCCGTGGCCAGGACGATCTCCTGAGCACTGTTAGAATGGTGTCTTGGTTCTAAAAAGGGAGAACTTAGTCCTGAAAATAAGACGGGGGTGAAAAGGACCAACGGTCTCACCTGCCAGCTCCTGGACCCTACCCGAGTAGAGCTGCCTCTGAGGTGGTGACTAGGGCCAGCAGGGAGATTAGTTTGGGGATTAGGCTGGGTACCTCCTGTACGTAGGATGCTAGCCTAGATGCTGCAGATCCAGAGAGAAAGGTGCAGCTCTGACCCAGAGCTCCTACCTGGTTTGAGCCTCCAAAGATAACCCCAAGGCAAATTTGCCATGGGTTGTCCAGCGGTTTTAGAGAAAATGCTGGGTAACAATGGCGTGAATGCTCTGACTGTCCCTAGGTAGGATGGGGTAGGCAGGCAAGGCTGGAAGTAGAGAAACCTCGCTGTGGTTCACAGACTTTAATGCATCATCGGGGCCCCACCCTTACTCCAGCCCCACCCCTACTCCGGGCCCCACTGAACTAACCTGATGCTAGGAGCAGCCAGAGGAGAGGGATGGCAAGAGAGACCTGCAGCAAGAAAGCAACACAGTCTGCCCATTCTCCTGGGAGTTCTCTCATCTGGAGAGCAACCTATGAAAGGCCAAAAATGGGATGGCCCAGTCCAAAATCTCAGCTTCCCCACTAGGGGGAACTGCACCTCCTGGCAGCATGTTTAGAGCTTCCCTTCAGAAGCAGCCCCTGTCCTGGTGAAACTCCAACCTGGAAGCTCTGGCCAGAAAGCCCACCCACTCCTGCCTGGCCCTGCGACAAGGGGTCTTCATGCACAAACCTTCCCCACCTGTCCCTTCCCTGGTCTGCGTCTCCATTCCTCTGTGCATCTGAACGCAGAGGGGACAGTCCTGGTTCTGTTCCCTACCCATCAGTGGACAAGTTCTGTCCCCCCGGGCCTCAGCTTCTTCCCTGTAGAGTGGACATAATGAATTTGTTAGGCTGTAAACAGACAGATCTGGGGACCTTTTCCATTTTTAAAAATTACAGTTTTCTTCATTTATGCTGTGTTCCGGTGGGGCTGCGCTGGAATGCCACAGCATGCGTGTGGCAATCAGAGGATAACTTTCGGAAGTTGGTTCTCTCCTTCTCCTGTGTGGTCCCGGATCGAACTCGGGAGCTTGGGCTTGGCTTACCCTTTATGCCATCTTGCTACCCAAGAAACTTGACCTCCATAACCTGTCTTAGCCTGAACCCACATGACACCATGCAGGTACTTGTGCTTGAGTCCCGTGCTTCCTCTATGTTTCTGTGACTTTTGTTCCAGCCCAGCCAGCAAAGCTGTGTGAACTAGTAAGTGCCGCGACCATTTTCCATGTCGTATTTACCGTGCCATCGCGCGTCCTGTGTGCTGTTTCCGCCGCTTAACTTTTAGCCGCGTCCGCCTGCTCTGCCAAGTACGAGCTACACGACCTGGGGCAAGTCCTTGCTCTCCCGGTGTCTTTATGTCCTCATTTGTGGATAGGAATAATTTCTGACAGATGAAAGTACACAGAACGATAGATGTGCCAATCACTGGGTACCTTATAAACAGACTTTCGAGAAATGTGTTGAAAGAACATCTTCATCCCTGAAGCTTTTGGTGCCATTTTAAATTGTCAATTCTAAATTTGCTAACAGTGGATGCTGCAGAGAGGGTGGTTGCTAAGTTGGATGATGGGGGAGTGGGAACCCTCCTGGCACGCAGCTGGGGAGCAGCCATGGGCTTCTGGGACACTGTGTCTGTTGGTTCATAGCTCTGTTACTGCCCTTTCCTTAGGCGCTGCCCACATAGGCAGGCACTACATAAGAAACCACAGGCAGTCTCAGCATCTCCACGCTGGCAGGACTCCTCTTGTCTGCCTGGCCTCATTCGTGTTTCCTCAGCTGAGTCAAGCCAGGAGCCTGGCTCCTCGCCCCATCCCTGCCCCTGCTGTCTGTGTGGCTGGGAACCATGTTGTCACCTTCCTGTGTGTCACCCTCCTTATCTGCAAAAACGGAGGTGGAAGCCAAATCTTTTACCTTGCAATGTAACCAGGAGCCAGTCTTAGCTGGCTTCTTTAGGAAGCAGAGCCACAAACAAGGACCTGTGTGTAGACATTTGGAGAGTGAGACAGGAACAGCGGGGAAAGAGCAGGGCACAGGAGACAGGAAAGGAGGCTTTCAGTGAGGGAGTGGGATTCAGACCCTCCAGGACCTCTTATAAACTTCCAGGTGCCTCCTAGAACCGTCCACCCGGAGAATGGAAGACTGAAGTCTATCCAAAGGCTGGAGCCTTTGTCCTTTACTTCAGCTCCCTGCTCTATGTTTGGGGAAGAATCCACCCCCAATTAGATGTAGAACAACCTCACTGTCATGCTATTAGGTTCCTGCTTTGGTAGATTAAGAACAGATAGTGGTGTGTGTGTGTGTGTGTGTGTGTGTGTGTGTGTGTGTGTGTGTGTGCTCGTGCGCTAGAAAGACTTGCAAGATAGACCACAAGGGGCTGGAATCCACCTGATGGCCCACCCTCGTGCCTGTTCATTGGATTGGTGGGTAGAGATTCTTGGGTTGCCTTCCCATGTGGTCGGGTGGTAGGCTCCTTCACGGCACAGCCGCTGAATGCTAGGTGGGTCTGAGAGAACCAGGTGGAGGTTTCAGTGTCTTTGGTGACCACCTCTCATCCTCACACCCACCACGATGACAAGCTTCCACCCCATTCTAGGGACGGGAACATGACTCCCTTTTAATAGTGGTGGCGCGAGCCTTTAGTCCCAACACTTGGGAGGCAGAGGTAGGTGGATCTCTGAGAGTTCGAGGCCAGCCTAGTCTACAAAGCAAGTTCTAGGACAGCCAGGGATGTTCCAGAGAAAAACCCTGTCTCAAAAATGAAACAAAACACAACACCAGGTGGAGTTAAAGAGACCGTTGGAGCCAGTTTTGGAAAAATGACCTGCTACACTTTTGAGGCATTAAGTGGGTTCTCTAGATTAAGGGATGGTTCTGAAGTAGAAAAGTGGGGAGAGAGGCAGTGGATGCATGCGGCTTCCCACAGTTGATTGGAGAGTGTGGACGTGGGTCACCAAAACTGTCCACAGGCGACTTGGGTGAAGCAGAGCTTCTTGGACAGCCTTTGAACTTATTAAATCCAAGGGAACTGGCTGCCAGCCTGTTTACTCTTTAGCTGGTGGCTTGGCAAATGCCAAAGGCACTCAGAACTGTGAACTGTGGATTCAAATATGATATGCAGAGTTGCTGGCCCCTGATGGCTTAAGGCTCAGGAGCCAGAGTGAGTGTTATGGCGTGGCGAACGGTTCATGGCTCAGTTTGGCCCGTAATTTCACATCTCACTTCTGTCTGGAATTTGGGCTTTCACTCTACCTTGTCATTTGCTTCAAGATACCTTACCAGAGAGGTCTTTTTGAAGGTTCATCAAGAGACCTGGGTATCTGCTGTCAGCAGCCCTTCCAGGTCCTGATGTGAGGCCAGCATATTCAACTCCATGAGGTCTGGGGTTCAGTCTCTGTGCCTGGTACCCAGGGCAGCATCCAGCATTCACTGTGGTGTTTGTCAGTATCTGCTGGAGGAGGGAGGTAGAAAGGATGCTGGCCTTAGGAGAACTGGGTTCATGGCTGAAGGAATCATGCATTTGCCCTCAGTCTGAGCCTTGCAGCAGCCCTTCCCAGGGAGTGTCAGGAGAGGAGGCAGGGGGACAGTAGTTCAAGAACTCCATGGCAGGGCGAGGGCCCTGGTTTTCTGAAGGAGGGGTGAAGCTATGGAGGGTCCCCCTATAGGGCTCCAGAGGCATGGGCCCTGGTGAGAACAGCTGGCACTTTTACATCTTTCTTTTCATGCTCTCCTGTCATAAGGTCCTTGCTGATGAGCAGATGGCTGATTTAATGGAATTAAATTTCTCCAAGGCCTTGTTCGTTAAATGCCTTTCCAGTCTCCAGACAGGAGTGTGTCTGGTCCACCTGTCTGCCTTTCTGTGAGGCTATGCAAGTGTGAGGAAGTTACTTGACCTCCCTCATCCTGTTCCCTCACTTGCAAAGAACTGCTCATGCAGTTTTCAGGGTTTTTACAGGACTAAGTGATAGAAGTTTTATCAGTTTCTGAGCCTATTTTCTGGCACCAGAGGTACCCAGTGATGGACATTTATGCCACCAGAAAACAGCGCAGGTGCTCGTGGGCACATCCTGGGTGCTCTTGAGGAAATGCGGTAGAGTAATCAACATGTGTGCAATACGTGATTTCACATTGCGTCAACAGAGTTGGGGATTCGTTGTTGTTAAACAGTATCTCAAAAGTGAAGGGTTTTGTGGCTAGAGACGGCTCAGCAGTTAAGAGCACAGTTGCTCTTCCAGAGGACCTATGTTTGATTTGTAGGACCCAAATGGTGGCTCATAGCCATAACCATCTATAACTCCAATTCAAGGGATCTGATTCCTCTTTTGGCCTTTGTGGACACCAGTCTTACAAGAAGTGCCCAAGCAGAAAAATGCACATATACATAAAACAAAAATAATTAATTTAAAATTAAAAATTATAAAAACTATTTTTAAAATGTTAAATGAAGGGTGAATTTCATGCCATAATCATTATATTTCAATAAAGCAAACAAAGACTGAGAGGAGGAACTGTGTCTAGGGAGGAGACTTACTACCTTGGCTCCTGGGTGAGGGTCAGCTGATGGCTCAGTGCTCAGCTTGGGGCAGATGCAGTACAGGCAACATCAATGCCCACTGGAACCGAGGGCTCCCGACAGTAGCCAAGACTTCTGTTGGATAGGCAGTGTCTGGGAAAGGGGTGATGAAGATGGGGAGCCTGGCAGACCCCTCAAAGGTAGGGCTACTCTAGGAGCCCAGTCCCAGCAAGAGACACCACCCTATGCCTCTCAGCATCACCCCCAGAGGAGACATGCAATGTGGGGGCTGCTACTTTGCAAGAGGGGAAACTGAGTTTCGGGCATGGACTTTCTGTTTGCCATCAATGATCCTTTAACTTTCTACACCATCTCTGTGGGCTCAGCCTACGTTTAGTGGGCAGAAATGTGCTCTGGAACATCAGAGGTTGCCTCCCAGGTCATACATGAGTGGAACTTACCCTTTCCTGTCTACCCTGATGGGCTTTGCAAGCCCCTTCCTAGGGGAAGTGCCCTGCCATGGGTGGTCTCTGATATTAAAGGTCTAAACCTTGTAGGACCTTAAGACTGTAGAGCCACCCAGACTGGACATGGTTGGTTCAGCGGGAAGATGTCTCTGGATGGAAGCCAAATGTACATAGCATTCCATAGTGCTTCTGTGGTCAGTCATGGTCATTGCGCTGACCCCTCCCTCATGACCCACCCTCTCATGCACCACACTTAGCCCAGTCTTTCTATTTCAGACTTCCCGTGCCGCCCTGGCACTTACAGTGAGACTTCGAGATAGTCCTTGGCTTTTAAAAGCTCCATTTCCTCAAACCTATCCTGTGGTTAACAGAAGCCTCTGTAAGCAGGCCATTGTTATCTGAGAGGCCCTCGAGAGTATGTTGCGCAAAGAGAAGCACTCAGTATATGTGAACACCTGTAGACTCATGTGGCTCCTTAGCTACCTGTCACATCTCCAAGTGTGCCTCTTTAATCTGTTCGTGTGATCCCAGGCAGATAGCTGGGATGAAGCAGGAAATGTTTCTGTACAGGAAAAATGTCTGAGTTCAGAGCTAAGACCCTGAGGAGACCTGGCTTAGCTTTCAGGACAAATAAAACACTATATTAATATTGACTATATAGGGTGTCTAGGCAGATTGCATGATTATATATAGATTCAGGAGAACACTTAGAACATGGGAGATATTAGTAGCACTCTTGTTTGTATAAAATATCGTTCACCGAAACCCAGCAAGTCTTCTGAGTGGCAGAAAACCCAAAAGCCGAACATTTTTAAGAGTTCCGTGTCTTCTTGTCATAACTGGTGCATGTAGTTTAAGGACCTTTACCTCAAGCCTGCAGTCAGCCACGAATCTCATTAGCTCATTGAAGGGGTTGAACTGAGAGCTTGCCAGATAGCCGTCTAAGAGACCAGCCCCAAGTCTGGGGACAAACAATGGGACCTGGCTCCTCCTGACCTCTCCAAAGCCAAGTTCCTATGACCTCCAATCTCCAGAGAGCACAGGAACCAGTGAGGTTGTGGACCGCAGCCCCTCTGACGGTGGTGGCGTTATCTTCCACAGAGACCTTGTCAAGCAGTCTAAGAGGCTGTCACTTACGACCCCTTACAGCGTTGCTTCTCGCCCTCACCATGGCTTCCAGGTGGAAGAGTGACGTTCTGACTCTCCACTGCAGTTCCGCTTCGGAGCTCAGGCCACGCCTTATGTTTTAGAACTCACCATGCACCGGCCTCCCGCGCAGACTGGGGGGTTCTGTGGAAGCCTGTGGGGTATGGCTTGGGTTTTTAGGCTCTTGTTGGCACTGTAGGACATGGTCTAGATGCTGTCCAGGCAAAAACCTGGGCTGGGACCTTTAACTTGGTGCAGGAACAACGATGTCAAATCCCTGCTGGGGACCCCTCTTACCCACAGCCAACAAGCATCGCTATTGTGCTCAGCATCAAGGCTGTCAGGATGCCACAGGCTAGCCCCCTTTCCCTGACCTTCTTTTTTTTTTTTCTATCTTTGCCTGGATCTTGATAAGGATGAGAGCGTTCTGGCCTCCAGACACTCTTGGTTCCAAGGCACTGGGAACAATCTGTGAATAGATGCAAGATCTTGAAACGTATCTCTTCTCTTTTTTCCCATCCTTCTTCCAGAAGGCTTGGGGCAGAACACGGGTGTAAGGTCAGGAGGGAGAAAGGATCTCGCCAGGCTCCCTCTGAAGAAGGAGAGGATGGAGTTGAGCCAGCTTCCCAGGGAGGCCCTGGTTTGCAGGGTCAGTTTAAAGAAACATCTTATTGAAGGCACCATTCTTGCCGTCCAGGGTGATCCTACTACCTGTGTGATTGCATCAAATTTCCTAACCTCTCAGAGCCTCAGTTTACCCCTTTGGGAAAATGAGAATGACATTCAAGTCCATCATGATGGTTTGTTTGGAGTTTCAATGCGGCAGTTACTGGCTTGAGTTTAGCGTGCTGTCCTTGGTAGCTCTTTCTCCACTGTTATAACTTTCTGTTACTGTTTCCCCTTTAAGACTTTCCCTATGAGTGACAGTCTGAGCGTCTTGTGTGTATTTCTCTCCCCCTCTCAAGGCCGCAGAGTTCTCTTGGGATCCACAGCAAGTGACAAGTGTTAATTTCCTGAAGCGAGGAGAGGGTGGCAGCTACCGCTCTGCATAAGAGGTTTTTCCTGGTACCCACTCAGTCTGCTCACAATCTACCTCTGCCTGGATGCAAACCTAGCAACAGGAGCCCAGCTTTCCTGCTGATTGGTTAGCGATCTATCTGTGATCACGCCATCCTCTAACCACTCCTGCCAATTACCAATCAATATTCTCAGGCTCGCCTGCATGAGCACTCAAGTGTTGGTGTTGAGCCTGGGTCTGCCTGCTTCACCAGCTGGGCCATTTAGCTCCCCTCCTCATGCTTCAGTTTACCCCCATTTCCCTCCACTTGGGTTACCGATGGGAGCTGATGTGAGTCCTTGAAGCCTGTCCTCACAGGAAATGTCAGGCTACCAGCTCTTTAACTTCCCTTCAGGTCCTGGCCAGTTGTCCTCCCTGTCAAGTCAGCTCTAAGTTCTTTGCCTTTCCCCATTGGCTCAGGAAGTGGTCCCAGGTGCAGAATCCACCTACTTCAGCTACTTTAGCTGAAAACCAGGTTGCAAGCCCAGCCACTTGACTTTCCTCGCCCTGCCAGCTTTGTGTCTAACTTTGATCCTGTCTCATTTGATCCTAATTGCTCTCCACTTGTTCTAAGCCCCTGCCAGCTCCTTTGTCCTTTGTGGGCTCCTACACTCCCCAAATCATATCTGTGCTTGCTGCAGGCAGAGTGGTCTTTTCCTTCCTTCCTTCCTTCCTTCCTTCCTTCCTTCCTTCCTTCCTTCCTTCCTTCCTTCCTTCCTTCCTTCCTTCCTTCCTTCCTTCCTCCCTTCCTCCCTCCCTCCTTCCCTCCCTCCCTCCTTCTCTCTCTCTCCCTTCCTCCTTCCCTACCCCACCTCCCTTCCTCCTTCCTTCCCTCCCACTCCCATATTTATTATGGATTTTCATGACAGGGTTTCTTTGTGTAACAGCCCTGGGTGTCCTGGAATTCACTCTGTAGACCAGGCTGGCCCCAAATCACAGAGCTCCGCCCGCCTCTGCCTTCTGAGTGCTGAGGTTAAAGACGTGCACTACCACACTCTGCTGGCAGAGCAATCCTTTAAAACTCACATCTGAGCACATTTGCAGAATCAGACCCAGCATAGGGCTGTTCAGAGCTTCCCAGGTACTTGCGATGAGAAAGGTTGATAGTTGTGACCTTGGTTACTATGCACCCTTTCCTACCCCTCATCTACCACTGACCCATGAAAGCGTCATCCTAGTAGCCTCTGGGGGCCCTCTATGTAGTCAGCTCTGGTTCCTTCTCTCCTGCAATCCCTCTATGTCACCTGCCCAGCCCCATATCAAAGCGGATCCTTTTTCTTAGCTTGCTCGTTGCCTTTATTTTTCCACATGGTACCTTTTCTGAATAGAACTGGTCAGAGGGACTGGTGTGTGGTGACTTGCTCAGCAACTGCCCACACACCGGACAATCACCTGCTAGGAGGAGAAACCAGGCTCCCTGTTTCCCGTCACCAGCACAGTGTCAGCGCCTGGTGTCAGCTGGTATTTGTCAAATGAAAACCTGAGTAAATGGGAAACCACAGGGATCCAAGAGCTAGGACTCACCATGGGACAGTTAAGGAAGGATTACTGGAGAGGGGTGTGATAAGCCCCGAGCTTAGGTTTATTCCTTATGTGGAATTTGGAGAAGCTGCAGTGCAGGCAGAACATTGGATAGAATAGCAAGTCAAGGGGAGGCCTTGGGAAGCTTGGGACATGATGGAGCTGGGACTTCACTCCGACTTATTTTGAAGGACAATAGTAATAAGATGGAAATAAACTTGGAAAAAAGTGAATGTCAACCTGAGGCACTTGAAATAAATCTTAGGGAAATGGGGAGCTATTGATTGCTTTTGAGTGGAAGATTGTTCCAATCAAGATATTCAGTACTTAGAAACTGCAGAAACAGGGAACATCTAGCCCTGAGAGATGAGGACCATTATTATCCTGGGGGTGGAAAGGAAGAGGAGATGGAACAAGATCACACTCTGTGCATGGGAGGGGTCCTGAGCTGAAAGATCATAACAGAAACATGATTAAGGTTACTAAGACATGTTGAGCAAACGCTGAGATGGAAGAGGGGGAATTTTAAACCATTTTTCTGAGTTATACACCATGGTAGAATATAGGAAGGACTGAAAATGCCCAGCCATCCCACTTCCTAGAGGTGACGGCTGGAAACACGGTATATATGTGCTTCCAGACCCTGTGTGTGTGCCTCTAACAGGAGCTCCCTTTTCCTGAACCTACTGAACCTTCAGTTCCATTTTCTTAGAGCCATGAGCCTCCCTCTATGGCAGTGAAGATGCTTATGTAACAGACTTATATAGCTTCAGTTTAAGTTGTTTTGTTCATGGTTGCATAGATACATCATCATTTGCTTCACAAGTCCCCTTTGTGAGATGTACAGATTCCCCCGCCCCAACAGTCATTTTCCTTTTCTTTTGTAAGTGATGATTCCGGGAGTCATCCCTGTGCCTGAATATTTGTTTCCTGCAGGCTAAGGAGTGAGTCCAGGCAGGGCCTTGAGCATGTTACAGAAATACTCTCCTCATAGCTTATTCTGTTATTTTGACACAAGGTCTCCCTGAATTGCCTGGCCTGGCCTCTAATTCCCTATGTAGCCCAAAGTGGTCTTGAACTTGTGATTCTTCTGCCTCAGCTTCCCAAATAGCTAGGATTATACCTGTGTTCCACCACTCAGCTAACTAGAGTTTAATACACATCTTTAGTTCTTGATACTAGATTCCTATTGATAGAATTGTTGGGAAGAGAGATGCTCCTGGGGTTTGGGGTTGCTGACAGCTCAGCGGTCGAGCACCTGCCTAGCACATCCCAGGCTCTGGGTACCACCCCTAGGAGAGCCAAAGCAGAACGAATCAAATAAGCCATCACATTCTTTACTCTCCCTTTTATCCCCTTGAGGACTGATAGCATGTTTTCTACCTTTTGAAGATCAGTGCTGGCTTGAGAAAAGCATTTTGCTATTTTTTTTTCAACTTGCAGTTATAGTTTAATTTGCATTTCTTTTCCGAATAACTTTGAACACTCAGACGTGCCTTTACCTCTAAGTGGATCTCTTAAAGAGTAAAAAATGTTAACTGTTTTCTGTCATATTTGCCACAGGCAGTTTTTAGAGGGTTTTATTATTTATTTGTTTATTTATTTAGAAAACAGGAAAAGGTATTTTGTACCATACCCACTGTCTCTGTCCCCACAACTTGTGGCTCTATCAGTCAAGATTCAGTGGCTTATTACTGACCAAGTTAATTCATTATGTTTATCGTAGCACAGGTGAGAGGCTGAAACCGCACCAGGCATTTGAAGAGCGACTAGTAAATTTAGTATACATAGTTGATAACCCGAAAAAGGGGACCAAAAGAGGTAGAGACCCCAGAAGAAAGCAGGAATGCTGGATATATGAAACCGCTACTAGGAAAAGAGTGGGCTTCCCATCCCGTCCCTCAGGCTGAATCCCAACTTCTTAAGAGAGGTTGGAGCTAAGGCCCTTGGAGGTTGAAGCTCATGGAGATACCCTGGCTCCCTTATCTTCAGGGGTTGTGCTCCAAGACCCCCAATAAGTGACCGAAGCCACCAGAAGTACAGAATCTGGTCTATGCTGACTTTTAGACCCTACTGCCAAAGTTGATCCGTCTCATGGTTCATGTCCTGGAGATTCCTTCTCATCACCATTTGTCGCTTAACAAGAAAGATACAGACAGCTGTGGTCAAGAAAGATACAGACAACTGGAACAGGAAGGCTGTGATTCTCTGTTGCTATGGATCTGGTAACTGACATGGCCCTTAAGTTGCTAACAGGAAGGTAGGGTGTGCAACATCCATGTGTTGGATAGAGCCATGTGCCACACAGGACAGGATACAGGGGTGCCAGATTTTATTACACTATTAAGGTTTTAAAACACTTAAAGTCTCTTTCTGGAACTTTCCATTTAATTTCTTTTCAACTGAAGAGTTGATTGTGGGTGAGGCCATGGAGAAGTGGCAAACGTACAGTAGGAAGAGGCCTGCTGGCAAGGACTGTCCAGAGGAGACCAGAAGGACTCGGATGGTTGGCCCCACAGGTTCTCCTGAATGTTGCTGGCAACAACGCCTACAGGGGAAGGAGAGATGAGGCCAGCAGAACCAGGAGACAAATGTCCGTCCTCCCTTATTCAGTGAGCCAACACTGTGACAGGCGATAAAGGAAGTGTTATGGCTCCTAGTTCCAGAATGGCAGGACACGAGAGAGCAGGAAGGAAGCAGGCTTGAGCGGCAATGCATGTCCACAGCTCGACAAAGCTGGACATGCGCTCCTTTGTCACATGAAAGTCTGCAGTCTGAGACCAGACTCATGGGAGCCTCATCCTGGATACCCTTCAGGAGCCACACCCTTCCATCTTCCCACTTACTCTCCATGGGAGAGACCCTGGTCTTCATAGACCAAGATGGCAGCCAAAGCCCACCCCACCGCCCACAGGTCTGGCTGTGAAAGGCAGGGAGAAGACAATTCCATAGAGAACACAGGAAGAGGCTTCCCATGTGCTGTGTATGGGTCGTCTCGTTGACTGGAACTTGTCACGTGGCCACCGGTGTCTACCTGGGAATCTGTAAGCTTTATCTTCCAGAGCACCTGAACTCAAGTCTGAGGCTCTTTTCTCATAGAAGCAGGGAAAGAAACGGGTAAGCAAAACAGCCTGTGCCTCAGGCGGCTGAATGTGCTGACCCTTTAAGTAGAAGATTCAGTCACGATAACAGGCCATGGGCTCTGCTGAAGTTAACCAGCTGTACCATCAAGCCGGATGACTGTCGGAGCTGGGAGGAGCTGTGTCTATTCCAGAGGTCTCATTTTCCCAGTGAGAACCCTGTGGAGTGGAGGGGCGGTGTCTTATTGACAGTCACGGTGGGGGGGGGGGGGGGGGGGAGAGGTCTCATTTTCCCAGTGAGAACCCTGTGGAGTGGAGGGGCAGTGTCTTATTGACAGTCACAGTGGGGGGGGGGTTGTGGCTTGGCTCGAGCGAGGCCCCAGGCCTCCTCTTCTCTCCACCTAGTATATCTTTCCACTCTGCTCACTGCTTAGGTCTCCGGTGGCCTTTCGCTTCAGAATGAGTCATGCGCAATTGCGCGTGTAATTTATGGTCCTTTGAAAGATCATTCCACAGCGGAGAGATTGGGACTTATGAAATGTGCTTGGTCCTGGACTCAAGCACACATGGCGTACAATTAAAATCCGAGATGCTCTTGGCTTTTAGGATGTAGGCTGCGTCTTCCTGACGTAATTGAGTAGAGTCGGTGTGGGCTTCTGCTGTGGGAGGTGGTGGGTATGAGGTGGCAGGAAAGCGCAGCCTACCGGGATCTGGTAATGAGGAGCATCACTGGGGTCAGAAGAGTTGCTTAGCCTCCCATCTTCCATCTTAGCGATGGAAAGAACCAAGAGGTTTTCCTCACAGCAGCTATGTGTGTGAGTCTGTCCTGTAGGGACAGGATCACAATGCCTGTTTCATTTTAATGACGAAGTAGTTAGAAACACAGAGATAGGGAACAAGCTAGAGAGAGGTGACAAGCCAGCTCTCCCTGTGGTGAAGAATCAAGGAGGAAGCAATGTTATTGTGTCAGAATCAGTGTGTGTATGTAGGGGGGGGTGGTAGTGGCAGAAGCATGAGATGCCACGGGCAGGCCTGAAGCACCTCAGCAGGGAGAATTACCCAGATTCCTCTCTTCTCCTGCACCGTCCGCCAGTGTTTCTTCCTTGTTTGAAGTGACCCCCGGGAGAGTGGGCAAGGGAACTGGGAGATGCAGGTGCAGGAGCAGACTGGCTGGGCAAAGGGCTGAGCAGAAAGCCCAGGTCTGGCTCCAGCTAGTCATTTACCGTGACCGTGATTTGGTTAACACATTCCTCACAGTTTGTGAGTGGAGAAAGTATGGGCGTGTGCAGTGTCCCAGTGCCAGCAGCCGACTTTGCGAGCTGGCTTAGCTCTTTCGAGAGCATCTAAGAAGTCACCAGCTGAGAGGGAGGGCTCATGACATGAACTCTATCTGGAGCTTTAAGGCTTTGGCTGGGCCTGCCAACATCAATCTGCTGCACACCTTCTATAGCTTCAGTTCGCTGACAGGCATTTTTGCTTTCAGTGAGCCACGCCGTGTCACGGCCACTGACCGCTGTCAGTGACTGTACGATGATTTAGATGAAGGTTCAAGGAGGAAGACCACATGTACTCTTGGGCGAGGTGGCCATCAGCAGAGGCACCAGCTCATCTGCCATGAGATGCCAGCAGTTTCTAGAGCTGTTCCGGAGGACTCAGCTGTGTAGGGCGCTCTCCCAGGTCCTGACAAGCATCGGCGTCCCGTGGACACTGGATCCTACAGGGTCTCTGATGCATACACTTGGTTTAGGGGTGGTAACTAGATTTATCCTGGAATAAATAGGTAACGGGCTCTGGTACAATGGAAGGTGTAGATGGCAAATACATCTCCACTAGGACCCTGTCTCCCAGTCAGCGTTGGGCTAAGCGGCTCTGTGCTAAGATGGATTGAGAGGCCATGGAGAGGGTTGATGGACAGGAGGGTTGAGACCAATGAAGGGCGTTTGTTCTGGGTGAGAGCAAGCCAGAAGAGGTCTAGGTGTGTCTCCTGTTTGTCATCCCTCGTGTGAGGAAGACCACAGTGGGGAGCTGAGGCCCGGTTTGCCTTCCTGTGCCCTGGCTTCCTCCTGTGAAGAACTAGTGAACTGCTCAGATGGTTTTTACATTTTTCCATCTTAGAAATTCCTGGATGCAAACTTTTTTTTTAAGACTTCGATATAAAACTCACAATGAATCTGTCTTGCCCAATTAAAATATTTACTGCTTCTACTCCTCTCTGCCATATGCTCACATAGCTCAGCCATCCATCCATCAAGAAGGCCATTTCCCCAGGAGCAGCTGCGGACTCTGCAGACAGGAGGCTTCCCATACCAAACAGATCCTGCCCTTTAATCAGCACCCAAAGATCCAGGAGGCCCGATTCACACTCGCCTGCTTCCTCCCTGGCCTCGAAAGCCAAACCTCTCTCCACCCACTCGCTCCTGAGCGAGCCTGAAAGCGGAGTGCTGAAATTTAGGGTCATGGTTTCAAAGTTCATGGTCCTGAGAATAAACAAAAAAACTATTGTGGTTGCATAGAGCCGTGGACCCCATTAACACTGTCCCATGAATATTTATAGCTGGAGACAACAAAAGAACATAGAGGCCATATTGTATTCCCTAGAGATTTTCCTTCCATGGGGTCCTTTCTCTGTGGGTCACTTTAATGTAAGCTTTGCCGATTTAGTTGCACACTTTAAGCCGATTAACTTTTTACTAAAAAAAAAAAAAAAAAAACCCTCCCTGTTTGTTTGTACATACACTGCCCTGACAAAGATTCACACAAAACTGCTCCAAACCTGTTAAATCCCTCTGCTGAAAACTCACAGAACTAAAAGCATGGGTAGGATTTCCCTATAATTCTCCTGCCTCTGGCCCGTCTTCCCCACCTCGGAGAGTTTCCTGAGAGGAAGAGTAATGGTTTGAACCCTCTGATTTAGTTCCAGCAGTAACCTGGGCTTAGGCCAGGTGCCCTCTAAGAGTGTCAGCAAGGAGCCCGGCTGCTTGAGTAGTTTGCCACGGGGACGGGTAAATGACAAACCATAGGCAGATCTCCGTGTATATCTAAAAGACGTTGGAGGAAAGCCAATGGTTGGATTTGGGGTGCCTTAGAGACCAAGGACTCTGTTGGTTCCTAAACTTGAGTATGAATCAGAACGAGGTGTGACCGAGCCTGTGTTTAAATGTGTGTTCCTGGGCCCTGTCCCCGGAGGTGTTGATTTTGTCACTTTGGTTGAGACCTGGAGTTCCATACATCAACATCGTCCTCTGGGGTTCAGGGCAAGTAATTGTGGGCCAGACCTCCATCAGCTTGGAGCTGCTCAGCTATCTCACGTGCTGATGAAGAAATGCCAGCGAAGGCAAACATGACTTGTACGGGACCATGAACAGCTTCCTGCGGAAGTTGTGGAGATGTACGCTGTGCCCTCTTCATCAGTGTGGGCGTGCTGAGAGAGAGCCCCATCGGGTGAAATTTGTGGTTAGGAAGGGAGAGGATTGAAAAGTTCCCAAGCTCTAAGTGTAAATGAGAGAATCCGGAAAAGGCTGGTTGGGAGACGGGAGGGCAGAAGAGGTCATTGTTGCAGGGTTTCTTCACGCAGAGGCCAGGTTTCCTGAGGTTTGTAGAGAACCGCTGGGGGAGGCATATGGCCAAGAGACTCTGGGAAAGCTGGGGGCTGGCTGATCTATGCTATCTGGGAGCTAGTGAGGCGCAGCTTGTCGAGTGACTGGTGCTGACAGCAGCTTTGGAGGGAGTCTCCCTCTGCCTAGTTGGACTCCCAGACCCCCAGCTCTGTAGGTCTGGCACCCAGACTCAGGCACCTGGTTTCATTCAACACTAGTAGAATCCCAGCGTCTCCAAGACTCAGAGAAAACTCCAGTGGGGAGTGTCGTGAGGGATTTCCAGGGCCACCTTCCTGCACTCTGTCCCCTCTAAGCACCTTCCCAGCTGTCTTGGCCATGCCAGGGGCTCATATGAAACAGAACACTCTCTGCTGGGCCCACCCAGAATCCCAGTTCCAGGAGCTGGCTCTGTGTGGGAACAGAGAACTGAGCTCAAATCTGGAAGCAGAGCCAAGGGTCTGATTTCCCACTAATATCCTCACGATGCTCCCCCCACCAGGACTTCTTAAGGGAGATTCACTCGCTCTTTCATTTATGAAACAGTTCTGGAGGTCGGGGCCAGGCCCTGTGCTGGCAATGCGGGGAGAATATGTACGTGGATGGGGTGGCAAGACATGACATACTATTCCAAAGTGAGGGGCTCCCCAGGACTCCTGTACACTGGCTTCTCTCTCAGCCCTGGATCTCTGCTCACTATGCCTGGTCTCCTTCTCCTTCTGCTCTTGTTAAACCTCTCATTTCCTGTGACCTCATGTCCCACCATCTTCAGGAATCAATGTCGCCATGCCCAAAAATACAGTTAGCTCGGCTTCACTGGCGCAACTTCTGTTCCTGCACTGACAGAGATTTGCCATTTGTCACCTCTGCACACCATTCCTTTGGCCAGTGTGCTTTTAACTGTGTCCCCTGCCCAGCTCTGCTCATTCCTCATTCCTTTGATGAAATGCCCGGTAGCTAAGGAGCCACACCTTAGCAAGTGTGGCTGCTGCTGGCATCAGAGCGGGAGGAGGTCTTCCTCTGCCTGCCTGGGGACAAAGAGAGCACTGCTGTGGATGGAGAACAGGCAGGGTGAGGTGCTAGGCTGGCTACACTTTGGGGTGGAGGATGATGCCTGGCAGGACTCTGACCCAGCAACATTTGGATTGCGGGCCTTCCTCCCTTATGGCTACAAGGGGCAGGCACACATGATTACCCCAGGGAAGAGCAGACATCAGGAGCTGTGATAGCTATGCACCTATCACCACAGCAGTAGTGAGCTGGAGCTGCTTCACCAGCTTGTGAGAGAGCCTTTATACTCAGCCTCTAATTCCACCATTGCCGACTAAAATGGGCTTCACACCAGGGGATCAGCCAACACTGCCAAGCAAGGCTATAACCACTCCAGTCCTTTGCTAAACATCACTACGCCATTACTAAGCATTATTACAAGGTTTGTTTTAGGGGCTGGGGAAAATGGCTCAGTGGATTAAAGTGTTTTCTGGGAATCCTGACAACTTGAGTTCAACTCCCAGAGCCCACATAAAGGTGAGGAGAGAACAGATCCCATGAAATTGGCCTCTGACCTCCACATGCATGCCCTAGCATGTGCATGCCTCCCTATCATAAACACGTGCTTAATAATAATAATAAGTAAAACAAATCTAAATATTTTAAAAAGAAACTATACTTTTAAAATCAGTCTCTTGTTTGTATTTCAACATTTTATATGTACTAACTTTAAAATGTATTTGAGGAAGAGTGAAGAAGGTACCCGATGCTAACCTCTGACCCCTATGTATAAGCACATACTTGTGCATGCCTGTCTCCCACATACACGCACACATCCTTACCAACATGTACTTATGCCGCATACACATGGATACACAAATTTCTTTTGGCCACTTTTTGAAGATGCCTTCTCTTCTTTCTTCCCTCCCTCCCTCCTTCCCTCCCTCCCTCCCTCCCTCCCTCCCTCCTTCCCTCCCTCCCTCCCTCCCTCCTTCCCTCCCTCTTTTCCTTCCTTCCTTCTCTTTTAATTTTTGGAGACAGGTCTCTCTGCATAGTATAGGCTTGCCTAAAACTCACTATGTAAACCCAAGCTGGCCTTGAACTCATGAATGTCCTTCTCTCCCAGTCTTTTAACTACTAGAATCACAGCTGTGAGCCTCCATTAAGGTTTTCTATTTTTTTTTTTCCTGAAAAGCATTCTTCCTATTGTAGTTCATTCGCCACCTCTTCCTGAAATGCCATTTACTTTATGACTCAGAATGCCATAACCAAACGCCACCACCTGTTGGCAACTCTCTGAATTGCAGGTTGAAACTCTAGTGGGTTTGACAGGCAGAGGGTTATTTTTATGGAAACACATTTGAAATTCCTTCTATGGCTCTGCATTTTCAAGTTCTGACCTCAGATGGCAGAAAGATTGTAGCTCAAGACTCACAGGTGCTAGGGACAGTCTCTTGTCACTATTACTAGTGATTTTCAGTTTACATACATAATGTGTATGTAATTTACTCAAGGGATCTTTTAAGTTTGTAAGTTCTTTCTCAGAAAGACCAGGATGGCCTCTGAGGCTTTGGACGTATTTATGTCAAGGTCCAAGATGCTGTCGATGCTCCTGGTCCACGGTTAACAGTCTAGCAGTGGAAGAGGTGATGGCCTGGAGAATTTTCTCATAGATGGCTTCCATGGGTCCCATTTTGCCTTTCAGTAATATTTCAGTAGGTGTGATTTTTAGATGTACAGTTGTCCCTCCCTCGGTATCTGTGGGGACTGCTTCCAGAGTTCACCACAGACTGAAATCCACAGAAGCTCAACTTCCTTTTGTCAAATGGTGTCATAGTTGGCACGTAGCACTATGCACTTCCTCCTATATAATTCCTGACGACATGTCGTAAATGTTTTATAAATAATTACTATACTGTAATGCCTAGGACAACGAGAAGGAAAACAACCTGCACATGTTTAATATAGACACATTGATTTTTTTCAAATAGTTTTGGATCCAGGTGTAGAACCATTGATACAGAGGACTGACTGTAGACTTAGCTTTCTAGATTTTGTGGAAACAACCATGGATTTAATGTTTTATCTGTTTGGATTTAATTTTGTTGTGTGGAATTCAGTCAAAGTCTACTTGAGTTTTTTTTTTCATTAGCTAAGCCACCGTTTCAACAGAACCCATCAAAAAGTCTCCTACTTTCCATAGATTTGTGCAACCTAATTTTTCATAGTTTTCTTACATAATCTAGAACCCGATCCTAGAGCATGTTTTATGACAGGGTTGCGGTAGCTCTATCAATTCTCTCTTGACTGTTCTCACATAATTGTGAGGTGGACTTATAGATCATTTTGTCAACAATGAAAAGTTATTGTAATTTTTGAAGTGCATGAACCTACACATCACCTTAGAGTTCATCTTTAAAATCATAGCCTCTCATTCTTGAATATAGTACATTTTTCTTTCGGTGTTACCCAATTTTACAGTTCTTTAGCTTTTAATTTTTGTGCATTTATGTGTGTGTGTGTGTATTTGTGTATGTATGTGCCATTTTGAACATGTGAGGCTCAGAGAGCAACTTCTGGGAGAGCTAACTCTTCCATAGTGTGGGTTCTGGGGATTGAAGCCAGGCCACTGGGCTTGGTAGCAAGCGCCTTAACCAATGCGCTATCTTGCCCACAGTTTTTTTATAGTTTACCAGGAGTCTGTATTTCTTTAACACAGTGCCTACTAAACTTATTTCAAGGTATCTGACTCTTTTTGTGCTTTTAAATAATTATACATATATTATATGTCATAGTTTTTATTACATTCAACTTTATATTTATAGCATGGTCACTAGCCATAGGCAGCAATTTAAATTTAAATTAATCAAGCAAAATAAGATTTAAAACTCAGTTTCTCTTTCATACTAACCACATTCCAAGTATCCAGGAACTACAGACAGTTAATAGATACCCCACTGAAGCTCAGATATGAAGTCCCTTTAAAAGGTGCTAGAAGTTTCTATTATACAGCAGTCTGATGTGTTATTGTGGATACATTAACTTATTTCAATTTATGTCTTGGATTTTGCAAGAAAGCAGTTGCCCTGATCAAACTTGTTTTCTTTTCTAAACCAGTGTGAGGCCATCTTCCTTTCTATCAACGAAAGTAAAGCTAGCGGTCATGTGGGAGAAGGGTTGAACCTCCCCACTTGTGCCCATGGTAGTCATCACTAAGCGATTACGGAACCTCTGTTATTAGAGCCTCCCTCTTTAGTGTCTTGTTCTTCTCCATGGAGACCCAATATTAACTCCAGTGAGTTGCAGAGAGGGTACTAAAGCCCCTCTCCATGGTTTGGAGAACACACTGTGAAAGGAGTTTGGGTGTTGTGGAATATTAGTTAAACATGTGTTGCATTCTTTTATGTGTTACTTTGCCTGTCTAAACACATGATTGGTCTAATAAAGAGCTGGGCAGCCAATAGCTAGGCAGGAGAGAGAATTAGGCGGGGTTGCCGTGTAGAGAGAATAAACAGGAGAGGAACAGAAAAAAGAAGGAGGAGTGAGAGGAAGAGAAGGAGAGGAGGATGCTAGGGGCTAACCACCTGGCTACACAATCAACCACGTATAAGAAGGAGAGAAAAGGAATATAGAATAGAGAAAGGCAAAAGCCCAGAGGCCAAAAGTAGATGGCTAGAAATAAGCCACGTTAAGGCAGGACATTCATAAATAAGAATAAATCTCCATGTATTTATTGGGAGCTGGGTGGCGGGCCCCCAAAGAGCAAAGAGTAACACAACCAACTACATCGGGGTTTCTGAATCTCCACTGAATGTCACTGTCTGAATAACAGGCGACTCTGAGTTGTGGGCAGGTAGCTTCTTGAACCATCTTTGGTGGTGTCCATGGGATCCACTTTGGCGGTCTTGGGATGGAGTCTGGGGGAATCTATAGGCCAGGAAAGCAGAGTTTGGGATCCAGACTCCATCACAGGAAGCCCATAGGGGCCACAGGGAGGGAAACAGGACTGACTGTGGCAAGGCTCTCTGGGCCCTGAGGTGGAATGGAAGCTGCCCATTGTGTAGTGCCTAAAGCCAGCCCCACACCCTTCTGTGGATGGTGTGGGTAAAGGCTACCCTGGGTCAGGCATTTGTGAGGGGCAGCGTTTCAAGGGAGGGAAGCATCCCACCTTTAGGAAACATAGCACTCAGTCTAACTGTACATCACTAGCCTTGTAGACCGTTACTGAGGGTCTTGAGGGCTACAGGACACAGATGCTTTCTTGTAGACACTGAGTGGGTCCAGGTGCCCACTCGGTGCTCAACGCTTGCTCACGCCATCTGGCCTGATGCTCACAGGAAGGAAGTGGCATCGCTGCCCATCTCCACCTGAGAGATGAAGAAGCTGAGACTCAGGGAGCTTAGGCTGTTTGCCTAGTGTCTCAAGGGCAGATGCTGCCCGATTCTGTCCCATACTCTGTGGCCTCTGGCTTGACCTTCCTTAGTGTGGGAAGTGGGTTTGGGCAGATGAAATGTGTGTGCATAAATCCAGAGCCTGTCTTCAGGGCGTTTTGAGTCAGGCAGGGTGGGAGAAGGAGTAGAGGTAGATGGTGAGGGGGCTGAGAGGTGGAGGACCGGGGCTCTGCCACTTGCTGGCTGTGTGACCAGGAGTAAGTGATTTTCTTTGCTGAGGCTCTGTTTTCCGGTTTGCGACGGTACAGAAATACAAAAAAAAAGTAACACACAGATAGAATCCATTGCTAACTGTTAAGTACAACTCTAATTCTAGATGTGTTGCCCTGGCCCCCAGCCCTGCCTGCCTGAAGCTTGGCATGCGCAGATACACGCCCAGGTCCCGCACGTGTTAGGTGGCGGATGACACAGTTAAACCCTACAGCAACACACACCGAGACAGGAAGGGGCGTGTCAGGGTGGGAGGGGAATTCACCAGAGGAGAGGTGGGAGTTGTGGCAGAACTCCGTAAAAATCAGGGTGGCTCTGCGGTTCACCGAACGCTCGCCATGGCCGGTCCTGCACCAGCCGTTAGCAAACCCCATCTCAGTTATTTCTCACACAATGTGAACTCCAGTCGCAAAAATTTTATCCCCGGATGAGGAAGCCGAAGCCGAAATGGGTCGAGTGATTTGCCGAACAGGACCGTGGGGGTGCGCCTGGCAGAGAAGAACACCAGAGCGTAGAGAAAGTGGGGAGGAGTCTGGGCCTATGATCCCATCTCACAGCTTCATTACCTCCAGCGGGGGCCACTCTAGGTCCACAACTTTAGTACATGGGCCTATGGGGACATGTCTCCAAAGCAGAATTACGCATGCGTCCCGATAAGCCCTGTCTGTGTTCTACACTACCTGTGCTCAAGATCCCGGGTGCTGGATTTGACTGTCTACAGCAGTGGTCCTCAACCTTCCTAATGCTGCGGCCCTTTAATACAGCTCCTCATGTGGTGGTTCCTCCCAACCAGAAAATTATTTTTGTTGCTACTTCATAACTGTAATTTGATTGCTGTTGCAAATCATAATTTAAATATCTGTGCTTTCTGATGGTCTTAGGCAACTCATGTGAAAAGGGTTGTTGGAGCCCCAAAGGGTGGTGACTCACAGGCTGAGAATGGCTGGTCTAGAATATTGCTTGTCCCTACAGAAGGGACATGTAGGATGGGGGCTCCTGCACAAAGAAGGGCAGCAGATACTGTAACTGGTGTGTAAACAGTGGCTCTGTGCTTTTTCTTTTATAGAAGAGGGACAGGAGAGGAAAGAAACGGTTGTCTCTATGTGATGTTTAGCCTGTAGCTGCCTGGAGCGAGGGTGAGACAGAGGGGTGTTTATCAACCAAGGCTCTGGGTTCCCGTGGTGGTTGGCCCAGATACCATGGCTCTAATGCAATTATCATTGGGGCTCTAGGAGAACACTGATTGGCAGGACTGTCCTTTCTAGGATTTGCTCCTCGCATCTGGTGCCTTCAGGCGGGTTAGCAAATCCCTTTTCTGACTTGCAGGCTTAGTTGACCCACTCACTGTGCTTTCTCTTGCTAGCTGTCTTCTGGGGAGACATCGCCCTGGAAGAGGAGGATCTGAAGTTATTTCACATCAACAAGGCTGAAGACTGGACCAAGCCGTCCACAGAGGAAATGGCACACAATACTGGTAAGTATTGGCCTCCTGATCTGTTTGTAACCCAGCATTGAGGGCTCCTCTAGGAATCTTCGGTATCTTTGTCCTGTAGGTCTAGGAACCTGTGTGGAAGCCCTGGAGGGACCACATACCTCCTCTGGTGGAGGCACGGATCTGGGGCCTTAAATTTAGCTGATTCTTCTCTCTCTCTCTCTCTCTCTCTCTCTCTCTCTCTCTCTCTCTCTCTCTCTCTCTGTGTGTGTGTGTGTGTGTGTGTGTGTGTGTGTGTGTGTGTGTGCCTGTAGCAAGTACTTGCTCATATTTGTGCACCTGCACATACGGGATCATGGACAATTGTGTGTGCATGTGTGTGGAGGTCAGAGGTCAATGTCAAGTGTCTTCCTCGCCCATTCTCTACCATTTGTGGGGCAAAGTCTCTCACTGAACCTGGGGCCCATTGTAACATGATTAATAAAACCCAGTACAGATATTGGGGTTCAACTGAAGGTCAGAAAAACAGAACATCCAGCCACTGGCTCTTAACCTCTACCTCTGTCTGAAATAGCTACAAAGCTCTCACAGGGGTTGGCAGATGAAGGGACAATGTGGTCACAAGGTCATGGAACCATTGCTAGGGGCTGGGGACTGGATGGAACCATTAGATAAGTCAGACTTCCTTTGTGGTGTCTGAGTCTACGAGCAACACTGGAGTTTGTGTCGCCTCCTCTACGTGGTTGGAAAAGCTGGCTAGGGTTTCAAATGAAGAATTGAATTAATCTTCATAACAGCATACGCAGCCTTAGCTGTGCTCTAGCATAGCAAACCATCTCTTCATGGCTTACCATGACATCTGTTCACACTCTTCCTTGGTCCTTCCCAGGGGTCTGGAGAAGACAACCTAATGAATCTGTGCTTAAAGTGTTTTTTTTTGTTTTTTTTTTTTTTTGTTTTTTTGGTTTTTCGAGACAGGGTTTCTCTGTGGCTTTGGAGCTGTCCTGGAACTAGCTCTGTAGACCAGGCTGGTCTCAGACTCACAGAGATCCGCCTGGCTCTGCCTCCCGAGTGCTGGGATTAAAGGCGTGCGCCACTGCTGCCTGGCTCTGGTTCATTCTTTATGATGGCAGGAATGCTGCCTTTGCACCTGCCCCTTTGCACCCTTCTTGGGCTTTTTACATTTTAAGCCTCAAGGAGAGGTGTGACTTGACTGAATTCCCCTTCCTTCTGGGGATGGTGCAGCCCTGACTT